>NC_091952.1:5422751-5519158 GCF_031021105.1 Erythrolamprus reginae | reverse complement strand
TGGCCAAACCCACAGGCTGCTCTTTATAGCAGCCTCACTAATCACCACAGCCCCACCCAACCACAGGTGGCCTCATTTCCTTTGATAATAATCTCTCAGTTGTTGCTGCCTATGCATCGCTCTCCGCATGCATGGCTGTATCATTAACTCTTGTTCTGAATCCAAGGAGGATCTAGAGAACTGATCTCCTTCTGAGCTGTCTGCCACACTCTCCTCCTCCCTGTCACTCATGTCTTCTTGGTCAGAGGAGCCTTCATCATCAGATTCCACCGGGGGCAAAACAGGCCTGCAGCATGTGGATGTCTCCCCTACATCCACAGTCCTTGGGGCAGGAGCTGGGCCAGAGCTAACCACAACATGGAGCAGACAAAGTAATGACGTATGAAAATTACTTTTTTTTAAAAAAGTATTATTAATTGGATTGCTTATTATTGTTTCTCGTATATGCTGTGAGCTGCCCTGAGTCCTCGGAGAGGAGGGGCGGCATACAAATCCAATAAAATAAAAAAAATAAATAAATAAACAGTGTGAACAGTTCAGTCAGGCGGTAGGGAAAGCAAGTTGAATCCTTGGCTGCATAGCTAGAGGTATAACAAGCAGGAAGAGGGAGATTGTAATCCCGCTGTATAGAGCGTTGGTGAGACCCCATTTGGAATAATACTGTGTTCAGTTCTGGAGACCTCACCTACAAAAAGATATTGACAAAATTGAACAGGTCCAAAGACGGGCTGCAAGAATGGTGGAAGGTCTTAAGCATAAAACCTATCAGGAACTCAATCTGTCTAGTCTGAAGGACAGAAGGGAAAGGGGGGGACATGATCGAAACATTTAAATATGTTAAAGAGTTAAATAAGATTCAGGAGGAAACTGTTTTTCATAGGAAAATGAATACAAGAACAAGGGGGCACAATCTGAGGCTAGTTGGGGGAAAGATCAGGAATAACGGGAGAAAATATTATTTTACTGAAAGAGGAGTAGATGCTTGGAACAAACTTCCAGCAGACGTGGTTGGTAAATCCACAGAAACTGAATTTAAACATGCCTGGGATAAACATAGATCCATCCTAAGATAAAATGCAGGAAATAGTAGAAGGGGAGACTAGATGAACCAGGAGGTCTTTTTCTGCCATAAATCTATATTTCTATGTTTCTAAGTATGTGTCACGCCGAAGCCATTGTTTCGAGTTAGAGACTTTGGCCTGGCACAAGTAGAATAGTACTGTGGGAATTGGGGAGGGCTGGTTGCATGAGAGGAGAAGATACTAGCCGCAACAAATTCTTTCCTGAAGATTCAAGGTCATCCTTTGTTCTGCACCAGCCGGAAGTACAGGGGAGGATCGTGGACATTGAGAGAACCGGAGTGGTCCATGTGATGAATTTATGGGTAGGGGGACAAGGGATGAAACTTAACCTGGCTGGAGAACTGTAGGAAAAGTTAGTATGGGGATGACTACAGTTCGTAACCAACATGGCTCTGTCAATAAATTGGAACTTGGGAGAAAGTCAAGATTTGCACTCATTTATTTCTCGAGTGTTATTTGGGACACTGACAGTATTTAAGTGAAATGTTGGGGGGGCATTTTAGAAAATCTAAGTGCGTTCCAGTCCCAAAGGAAAAAAGATTGTAATGACTGTGGGGGTCCTTGTTGCTCTTGGAATTTGCAGATCTTTCATAAGCAAACTAGGTAACAACTGTAAAAGTATCCACTGATCACAGTTCTTTATGTTCCATAAATACAAATCTAATAAATAAAGTAATAATAATAATAATAATAATAATAATAATAATAATAATAATAATAATAATAATAAAAAATAGTCAGGCAAGTCTATTTATATAGTCCAGGGAGTTATCCAAGCCTCTTTGATTCTAGATTCAGTCAAATAGCTTAACATTCAAGAGTCACTTTAATTCAATGTCTCCTTGTTCTCACATTTAAATCTCCAGGGGTCATAGGGTAGACATACTGTATATAGTCCAATAAATATTTTCACAGTCCTTTAAATGGGTATTCCCAGGCTGTTATATTTTTCTTTCATCAGCAGGTGGTGCTCTTGGATAAATTTTCACTATTACTAAAAATCTGTTTGTTGTTGTTATGATGATGATGATGATGATGATGATGATGATGATGATGATGATGATGAACAATATAAAACAGCAAACGAGATCACTATGCTGGATTTCGTATTTCATCACCAGTCGGGTGCTTCCCAAGCACCTAGGACTGTGTGATGTAGCGGCAAAATAGGTGTGTCGACCCCAGTCAAGTGGCCTTTTTGCAATTGACAAATGGAGATTTGATCAATTCCGATGGTTTTCAAATGTCCACTGAGATCCTTTGCCATTGTGCCTATTGTGCCAAGGACCACTGGGACCACTTTCACTGGCTTATGCCAGAGTCGATGCAGCTCGATTTTCATATCTTCATGCTGATTATTATTATTATTATTATTATTATTATTATTATTATTATTATTATTATTATTATTATTATTATTATTTCGACTTCTACATTGCCCAATCCCGAAGGACTCAACAACAATATAAAAGTACAATTTAAAATAAAAATAAGACAAATATAAATTAAAACAATAACCCCGGTTGAAACCCACGGCTCAACAATCCAATTCAACACATACATACCATTCAATACGATTAGGCCATGAAAGATGTAAAATTAATGGCCCCAGGCCTGCTGGCAAAGCCACGTCTCCATAGTATTTCGAAAGGCCAGCGGGGTGTGACATGGGGGGGGGGAGTTGGTTCCATAGAACCTGGGCAGCCACAGAGAAGGTCCTCCCCTGCATCCTTGCCAACCTGCATTGCTTAGTCGACGGGACTTGGAGAAGGCCAACCCTGTGAGATCTTATTTTAAGATTCAATCTTATTCAAGTCAATTTTATTTTAAATTGTAATTCAATCATAAGACCAGTGTTAATTTTTAAATCTGTAATTCCAATATTTTAAATTGCCTTCCCAATGTCACGTCTTCCCAATTTGAAAGTCGAATTTCCTGCGTTTTTAAAGAAAAAAGCTTTTCTGATTCCCCCTTTTAATCCTTTCCCTCCGGTCTGGTAATTTTCTTAAAGTATTTGATTGCTGTTTTAACCAATCACTTTGAGTAAATCCTAGATTTCTCTTTTGGGGTTAACTTTTTGGGGGTAAAAAAAATCCTCTCACCCAGTTCCGACACTGTTCACCAAAATTCGCTCCAGCTCAAAGCTTAGATGGTCATTGGCTGTCCCAGCTTCATGGCAGCCACCTTAGGCTGCCTCTTCTCCTCTTCGTGGCTGAGAAAGAAAGTAAGCCCCAGGTCAAGCTGTAGAGCGGCGATTCTCTGAGATCTTGCAGGGTGTCCCCCTTTGCTTCAACGCCCCTCCAAGGCAGCTTTGGCTCCTTTCAGAGCCCACCAACAGGGAGAACTCAGCACGGGAGCCTGGAGACCCAGTCTCCATGTCTGATCTCGCTGCGACGTCAGCCGGAAATCCTGTTAATTCTTGACTTCTCTTTCCATCCCTTCAGGTACCTTCTGGGAAACATGGATTGGCAGCTTTGGGGACTGGCTTTCTATCTCCACGTGGCTTTCTCAGCTTCTTGGGACTGTGTTTCTCGGTGTTCTCTCTGTGTCCTTCACAGCCAGGATGGAGAGAGGCCCATCAATGCTCTAGTAAGTTACAACAGACGCTGACCAGAGGACTGTCTATGGAACTTCTCAGTTATCCACGTCAAATATATATATATATATATATATATATATATATATATATATATGTGTGTGTGTGTGTGTGTGTGTGTGTGTGTGTGTGTGTGTGTGTGTGTGTGTATATGTATATGTATATGTATATGTATATGTATATGTGGTATATTGTATATGTGGTACATTGCTCAACAGTAGTAACTGTGAGAGGGATCTTGGAGTCCTAGTTGACAACCATTTAAATAGGAGCCAGCTGTGTGCAGCAGCTGCCAAGAAAGCCAACACAGTTCTAGGCTGCATTAACAGAGGGAGAGAATCACGGGAAGTGTTAATACCACTTTATAAGGCCTTGGTAAGGCCACTCTTGGAATCCTGCATTCAGTTTTGGTCACCATGATGCAAAAAAGATGTTGAGACTCTAGAAAAAGTGCAGAGAAGGGCGACAAAGAGGATTAGGGGACTGGAGGCTAAAACATATGAAGAGTGGTTGCAGGAATTGGGCATGGCTAGTTTAATGAAAAGAAGGACCAGGGGAGACATGATAGCAGCCTTCCAATATCTCAGAGGTTGCCCCAAAGAAGAGGGAGTCAGGCTATTCTCCAAAGCACCTGAGGGTAGATCAAGAAGCAATGGGTGGAAACTAAACAAGGAGAGAAGCAACTTAGAACTTGTTCTGTCGGGCTCTCTCGTAGACTCCTCCCAAAAATTCACATGTACAAATTTCAGACACACACACGTTTGAAAATTCAAAACAATGTTCTTTATAATGAAAATTCACTTAAACTAAGCCCTCTTTTGGTATAGCAAAGAGCACTCGTCTCCAAACAAACTGGTAATTTGTACAAATCCCTTATCAGTTCTGTGATACTTAGCTTGCGGCTCTGAGGCAATTCACAGTCCTTCTTCTTTCACAAAGTGAAACACACTTTGCTCTGGTTTAGTTTCAAAGCAGGGAAAAATCAGCACACAAAGATCAAAGTCAGCAAAGCAGTCACGAAACACAACGATCAGATAATCCTCCACAATGGCCAAACCCACAGGCTGCTATTTATATCAGCCTCACTAATGACCACAGCCCCACCCAACCACAGGTGGCCTCATTTTCTTTGATAATAATCTCTCAGTTGTTGCTGCCTATGCATCACTCTCCGCATGTGTGGCTGTATCATTAACTCTTGTTCCGAATCCAAGGAGGAGATAGATAATTGATCTCCTTCTGAGCTGTCTGCCCCACTCTCCTCCTCCCTGTCACTCATGTCTTCTTGGTCAGAGGAGCCTTCATCATCAGATTCCACCGGGGGCAAAACAGGCCTGCAACATGTTGATGTCTTCCCCACATCCACAGTCCTTGGGGCAGGAGCTGAGCCAGAGCTAACCACAACACTATTACTATTTATTTATTTTATTTATTTATTGGATTTGTATGCCGCCCCTCTCCGCAGACTTGGGGCGGCTAACAACAATGATAAAAACAACATGTAACAATCCAATTTAATAAAACAACTAAAAACCCTTATTATAAAAACCAAACATACAAACAAACATACCATGCATAACTTGTAATGGCCTATTACTATTACTACTATTACTACTATTACCATTACTAATATTACTATTACTATTACTACTACTGCTACTACTACTACTACTATTATTATTATTATTATTATTATTATTATTATTATTATCATCATCATCATCATCATTCTTATTATTTTGCAGCGCTGTGCTTTGGGCTGCCAAAGTACCTCAGTCTCCAGCGTGGAGTGGCAAAGATGCGAGAGAATCTTCTCACTTTTAACCTCATTTCCGTTGGAGGAGGAAGAGGAGGAGGAGGAAGAGGCGGCTGGCAGGACCCAGGTGAGTGTGAAAAGGTGCTTTTCCTTCACGGTGGCTGACATGCGCACAAACATAGACAGTGTTCAAAGATGACAAGATTTGCTAGAATTTTTGGCAGATTACACAGTTCAGAGAGCATAAAGTTGGAAAGGACTGTGGAGGTCATCTAGCACGCGCGCACGCTCACACACGCACGCGCACACACACCATTCACGCAGGAGACCCTATATCATTTCAGACAAGTGACTATCCAGTCTATTCTTAAAAACAACTTATGGTGGCAAGCTGTTCCACTGGTGAGTTGTCCTCACTGTGCCACTGTTCTCATTGTTCTCCTCCCCTCTTCCCGTCCATCCTTCCTTTCCTTTCATCTTCTCCCTTTCCCCCTTCTCTCCTTCTTTCTTCTCTTATTTCCTTCTATCGTCTCTTTTCCTGTTTTTTCTCTTCCTTCCCCTTCCCCTTCCTTCTTGTCTTCTCTTTCTCTGTTCTTTTTCTCTTCTCTCCTTCTTTTTTGTCTTATTTCCATCTATTGTCTCTTCATCTTACTCTTCCCTCCTCTTTTCTTTTCCTTCTCGTCTTCTCTCACCGCTCTTCTTCTCTTTTCCTCTCCTCCCCCTCCTTCCTTCCTTTCCTTTCATCTTCTCCCCTTCCCCCTTCTCTCCTTTCCTTCTTTCTTCTCTTATTTCCTTCTATTGTCTGTTCTCCTGTTTTTCTCTTCCCTCCACTTTTCTCTTCCTTCTCATCTTCCCTTCCCTTCTCTTCTCCTCCCTTCTCCTTCTTTCTTCTCTTATTTCCTTCCATTGTTTCTTCTCCTTACTCTTCCCATCTCTTTTCTTTTCCTTCTCATCTTCTCTCACTGCTCTTCTTTTCTTCTCCTCTTCTCCTTCTTTCATCTCTTCTTTTCTTCTATCATATATTCTTCTGTTTTTCTCTTCCCTCCTCTTTTCTCTTCTTTCTCATCTTCCCTCCCCTTCTCTTCCCCTCTCCTCCCTTCTCCTTCTTTCTTGTCTTATTTCCTTCTATTGTTTCTTCTCCTTACTCTTCCCTCCTCATTTCTTTTCCTTCTCATCTTCTCTCACTGCTCTTCTTTTCTTCTCTTCTCATTCTTTCATCTCTTCTTTTCTTCTATCACATATTCTTCTGTTTTTCTCTTTCCTCCTCTTTTCTCTTCCTTTTCATCTTCCCTTTACCTGCTTCTCTTCTCTTCTCTTTCTCTTCTCTTTTCCCGTTTTCTTCAAACAGAGTTTTCTCACCAAGGGAGGTGTCAGCCACTCCTATGGGGGCTTCTCCCAGAAGATGGCGGAGAGGGTGGGGCAAGAGCTGGAGCCTGAAGAAGAAGAAGAAGAAGAAGAAGACAACCCAGAAATTCAGTCTCTGGTCTCCCACAGAGAAGAACCCGATGTGGCCTCTCTTAAAGCCGAGGAGAAACGCTACGGAGGTTTTCTCCGCAAATTCCCCAAAAGGGGCTCCGGGGTGGTGGGTGCCGAGGAAGAGGAGGAAGATGGGGGCGACCCGGAGGACCTTCACAAACGTTACGGGGGCTTCCTGCGCAGGATCCGTCCCAAACTCAAGTGGGACAAGCAGAAGCGCTACGGAGGATTCCTGCGCCGTCAGTTCAAGGTGACCACGAGGTCTGAGGAAGGGCCCAAGGCCGCCTCCGAGCAGGTTGCTGACCTATAGAGGCCCAGATGATGGCCGAGGAAGTCCTTCTCCAGCTCAAAACCCTTCCCCAAATCTTGAGGGTCATGGAGACCCCTCCCCGAAACCCTTGCCCCTAGCTTTCCCTTTCCTTGTGCCAACCACACCCATAAATGTGACCAGGAAAGACAGCAATAGAGGGCTATGTGAATAAACCAGCATTGGTGGCTTAAGAATAGATTCACGTATTTCTTGGTTTGGGATGGTGGGCATATCAGACCCCTAGCTGCATTTGTACAATGAGCTAAGCTTGATTAGATTAAATCATATATTTTTTTGGAGGGGGTGTGGACTGGGAGGAGGAAGCTCTCCAAAAACTGCCCTCTCCAGCCTCTAAAACAGAGTTGTCAAACGCTGATCACTTTAAGAACTGGTGAACTTATCCCGGGATACTGGAATTGTAAATAAATGCTGCTTGCTAAGTGCCCGAATTTTGCTCATGTGTCCGTGGAGTTGTAAGTGGGAGGACCAGTCCTAAGTCCCTTTGTTTCAGTGTCGTTGTAACTTTGGCTGCTAAACCAAGAATTGTAAATCGAGGACTATCTGTATGCTTTTTCTGCCAAATTAGGCCAGGAACCTAACAATGACCTCTACTAATATTAATATTAGTTATCCTGAATGTCCACAGAAGGGTTAAATAAATCTTAAATATGCCCCCTCCAGCTGCTTAGAAAAGCCCCTCCCTGTCTCTCTTTTTTTCTTTTTTACATGGGCAAAGAAGTGGAATTTTGATTGTGTAAGTGCAGAAACCATTTTAAATGTCCTGACCCCCCTGGAAAAGTCCTTAATATCAACATTGTTTATATATAGCATCACAGAATAGTGAACAAACCGTACAGTCACCATGTGCTTTACTGCTCAACTGTTTAACTGTAACAGGAAAGAGGAAACTATACTTAGAGGAAAAGGACATAAAGTATACACCAAAGCATACACCAATTTGTAAACACTGCCATCTACTGGCTGAATACTAGTGTACTCACGTAAAAATACAGAAAAGTATTACAGGCAAGCCAAGTGATAAAATAAATAAAATAAATAAACACACACACACACACACTAGAAATTGCCTTTGACATTTTCTATTAAAAGAGAGGAAAAAGAAAACAAGAAAACGCGGTGGTTTTTACCAAAAAAATTAAATAATTGCAAGCAAATGACAGAGCGAAGGGTTTGCACAGATATTTTTTTTCTCACTCCCTTGTATGAATTCCCAAAAAGTATTTTATCCATAAGAATTGATTTCCGTCAACAATGTCCTTGGTAAGCTACACCGGTGTTACACAATTCTCAATTAATTCCCTTGAATTCAGTGGGGCTCACCCCTGCTTAGAAACGCTACGTGAAACATTGAAAGCCACAACTCGCAATTTCCCTGGAAAAGCAACATCAAAACTCTCTATAGGAATAAATCAATCTGAGCCCAAACACCGAGTGACTAAAGCCATAGATTCCCCCCTCCCCATTCTTGCTTTCTTTGTCAAAAAGAAATGGCCATTCGTCTGATTTCTCATCCTAAGCGGGGTAGTCCTCGACTTACAACCGTGACTGAGCCCAACACTTCTGTTATTATTATTATTATTATTATTATTATTATTATTATTATTATTATTTATTAGATTTGCATGCCGCCCCTCTCCGAAGACTCGGGGCGGCTAACAACAATATAAAAAGACAATGTAAACAAATCTAATATTAAAAACAATCTAAAAAACCCCAATTTAAAAAACCACTCATACATACAAACATACCATGTATAAATTCTATAAGCCTAGGGGGAAGGGAAATTTCAATGCCCCCATGCCTGACTCTGATATCTAGGGGGAGCTGGTTCCAGAGGGTCGGGGCCACCACAGAGAAGGCTCTTCTCCTGGGTCCCGCCAAACGACATTGCTTAGTCGACGGGACCCGGAGGAGGCCAACTCTGTGGGACTTAACCGGTCGCTGGGATTCATGCGGCAGAAGGCGGTCCCGGAGATAAGTGAGACTGCTGTTAAGGGTGTTTTTCCCCATTTTTACGCCCTTCCTTATTTGTTCTGTCTTGCACGGCAGCCGGCTGGTAATTAGACCCAAATTAAAACTCAAACTCAAAAAGTGTTTAAAAAGAACAAGAGTTTATTTACAAAGATGTTTGTAACGTGAACCTGGGTCGCCCAGGAGGTAACGCACCACATTTTTTTCCTCAGCCTAGAGCAATGGTACAAATGTGAAACTTTAGATACACCTTATTTGAATTGTCAGGAGTGCGTGTGTAAATTTTGCGTGTCTTCAGACAGATAGCGTAGCTGCAGCCGTGTTTCGAAATGGCGTCCGTAAGTGATGTACGTTACAAGCAGCCATTGAATTTCTCCCTGCGTAAAAATGAAACTGTTGGGAACATTCACAAAGGTTTGTGTACAGTTTATGGAGAATCTGCAGTCGACAGAAGTACGGTTAGTCGCTGGGCACAGAAGGTGGGGCCATTAGAAGATGGAAATGGCTTTGTGACCAGAACAAGGAGTGGTACCGACACAGCATACACACCCTTGTGTCTCGCTGGAGGAAGGCCATAGAATGGGACAGATATTATGTGGAAAAATAGAGAGTGTAGAAGAAACTTCATTCTTTCTTGTGTGTAAGTTTCATTGTGTTCAATAAAAAATCGTTGAAGAAAAAAAAAGTGGTGCATTACTTTCTGGGCGACTCTCGTGTATGTTTGTGTGTGTATACAATGCACAGAAGCAAAAAATTTGCTGAAATATCACATGTGTGCGTGTTCCCTCACAAGACTTTGCTTCTTGCTCATGCGCAGAAGCAAAAACACGCTGGGACATGCGCACACATGCGCAAAAGACCCAAAACCGCATGCGCAGCGCACCAGTAATGGCGGTAATGCTCTCAATGTGACATTTTCACCAGTGTGTCGGTCCGTGAACAGTGTGATTGTCCCTGTTTTGTGACGAGGCCACCATTTCTGCCACTGTCTATCTCTAACCCTTCATTAAGGATTTCCGAGGTAAATTTCCTTTTTTTGCTCCCACCACTGTAACGGGTTCTTTCACCTGGAGGTCCTCTGGCACCTGTCTTGCTTTTATCCAGGTTAAACTGTGGCTTGCTGTAATGTGACTTTCCCCCTCCCTCCAAGGAACTGACAATCAAATATAGAGAGTCCTCAACTTATAATCATTCCTTTTAGTGACCGTTCAAAGTTACCTCAACGCTGGAAAAAAAAGTCTTATAACTCACTCGTATTTATGACTGTTGCACTGTCGTGGGGTCCTTTTGGGACCTTCGGACAAGCCAAGATAATGGGGAAGCTGGGTTTGCTTAACCCTCCCCCCCCCGTGACTAATTTAATGACTGCAGAGATTTGCTTAACAATGGTGGCAAGAAAGGGGCATGAGATGGGGCAAAACTCACTTAACAACCGCCTTGCTTAGCAACAGTAGGGATTTCCCTACAGCATTGCAAAAATGCGGAAGTCAGGAGGTGGGATTTCCCATGGAGGGGAGCCTCAGGGGAATCCCAGGATTGCAAAAACGGGCGCTTCACTTGCAACAGAAGTCTGGAGGCGGGGCATCCCAGTGATGGCGGGGGGGTTCGTAAGGCAAAAAAAGTTTGTAAGAAGAGGCAAAAAAAAATATCAAAACCCCGGATTTGTATCTCGAAAAGTTCGTATGACGAGGGGTTCGAATGACAAGGTACCACTGTATTGGTATGGACATAAAGCAATGTAGGCAGAGGTTAATTTTAATTTAATTTAATTTAATTTAATTTAATTTAATTTAATTTAATTTAATTTAATTTAATTTAATTTAATTTAATTTAATTTAATTTAATTTAATTTAATTTAATTTAATTTAATTTAATTTAATTTAATTTAATTTAATTTAATTTAATTTAATTTAATTTAATTTAATTTAATTTAATTTAATTTAATTTAATTTTTAATTTAATTTTTAATTTAATTTAATTTAATTTAATTTAATTTAATTTAATTTAATTTAATTTAATTTTTAATTTAATTTTTAATTTAATTTTTAATTTAATTTTTTTAATTGTATGTTGCCCAATCCCATGGGCAATAGGACAGTAAGAGAGGAATGGTAGGCACAACAGTGAGCTTATGCACGCCCCTTACAGACCTCTTAGGAATGGGGGGAGGTCGACTGTAGACAGTCTAAGGTTAAAGTTGTGAGGAGGAAACACAGTGTCAGTTGGTGCCATCCAGTCATTGATCACTTCGTTGCTGAAGTCGTATTTTCTGCACTCAACTTTGGAGCAGTTCACATTGAGTTTGAATCGATTATGTGCTCGTGTGTTGTTGCGGTTGAAGCTGAAGTATTCATCGACAGGTCGGAAATTGTGGCAGATAATTTTATGAACTACATTTAGGTCAGATCGAAGATGACCAAGCCCAAAATTATAAGTTTGATGGAATTATGTTGCAAGCAGAGGAGTGGAGAATTCTTCTTGTGAAATATTTTTGGATTCTCTTAATTGTATTAATGTCCGATATACAGTGCGGGTTCCAGACGGATAAGCTGTATTTGGGAATTGGTCTAGCAAATGTTTTGTATGTTCTGGTTAGCAGTGTAATATTGCCAGAGAAGAAGCTACGCAAGATTAGGTTAACAACTCTTTGTGCCTTTTTGGCAATGTTATTGCAATGGACTCTGGAACTTAGGTCATGAGATATGAGTCCTCCAAGTTCTTTGACTGAGTGAATGCAAGAATCATCCTGCCAATATTAAATCTTTTGAAGACAAAGATGATGCTCTAACTCATTTCTCATTTCCTCCCCTTATTTTGCTATTTTCCTGGCTTGGATCCATTGGAGTGAGATGAATGAAAAAATAAAATTTCCAGAAAGCTACAGGCCAAATTTATTCACTCATATCCTCTGGATCTGAACATAACATCATGCAAATTTTTCTTAGATTTCCATAAACTTTTTATATTTTGTGTTAACACTACAAGTGGCTTTGGGAATCAGGAATTAGTACAGCTAATTAATAAATATTTGCAGCATCTCGTTTGGACTGTCACAGCACACGCACACACAACCGAGTTACATAATCAAAATTTGGCAACCTGGCAACCTGTAATGTATTTAACAGATTAACAGAGTTGGGAGGGACCTTGGAGGTCATGTAGTCCAACTCCCCCCCCCATAAGCAGGAGATATTTCACCTTGGAATACTAATATCGAATGACCTAAGTGCTAAAGGCCACTGCAACAATATCGCCAAAAAAGCTTCTAGAGTTGTTTACCTGATCCTACGCAGCTTCTGCTCAGGCAATCTCACACTACTCACAAGAGCCTACAAAACTTTTGCCAGACCCATCCTAGACTACTGCTCATCTGTCTGGAACCCATACCACATCTCAGACATCAACACCCTTGAAAATGTCCAAAGATATTTCACCAGAAGAGCCCTTCACTCCTCCACTCGAAACAGAATATCCTACGAAAATAGACTAACAATCCTGGGCCTAGAAAGCCTAGAACTACGGCGCCTAAAACACGATTTGAGTATTGCCCACAAGATCAGATGCTGCAACGTCCTACCGGTCAATGACTACTTCAGCTTCAACCGCAACAACACAAGAGCACGCAACAGATTCAAACTTAATACGAACCGCTCCAAACTTGACTGTAAAAAAAATGATTTCAACAATTGAGTTATCGAAGCGTGGAACTCATTACCGGACTCAGTAGTGTCAACCCCTAACCCCCAACATTTCTCCCTTAGACTCTCCACGATTGACCTCTCCAGGTTCCTAAGAGGCCAGTAAGGGGCGTACATAAGTGCACTAGTGTGGCTTTCGTCCCCTGTCCAATTGTCTTTCCTTTCTCTCACTTATCATATATATTTTCTTTCTTTCATATATCCTCTCCTCTAAGTTCACTTTTACCCTCATATATATTACCACATGTCTATTTTCTTTCTATGTATTTGTGTATTGGACAAATGAATACATAAAAATAAAAAATAAAATTTCTGACAAATGGCAGTCAAATCTTTTCTTGACAGCTTCCAGTGTTGAAGCTCCCAGAACTTCCGAAGGCAAACATAGAAGCATAGAAGATTGACGGCAGAAAGAGACCTCATGGTCCTTCTAGCCTGCCCTTATACTATTTCCAGTATTTTATCCTAGGATGGATCTATGTTTATCCCAGGAATCTTTAAATTCAGTTACTGTGGGTTTACCACATCTGCTGGAGGTTTGTTCCAAGCATCTACTACTCTTTCAGTAAAATAATATGTTCTCACATTGCTTCTGATCTTTCCCCCAACTAACCTCCGATTGTGCCCCCTTGTTCTTGTGTTCCTATTAAAAACACTTCCCTCCTGAAACCTTATTCTGTCCTCCAGACTATACAGATTGAGTTCATGAAGTCTTTCCTGATCAGTTTTATGCTTAAGACCTTCCACCATTCTTGAAGCCCGCCTTTGGACCCGTTCAATTTTACCAATATCTTTTTGTAGGTGAGGTCTCCAGAACTGAACACAGTATTCCAAATGTGGTCTCACCAGCACTCTATATAGCGGGATCACAATCTCCCTCTTCCTGCTTGTTATACCTCTAGCTATGCCGCCAAGCACTCTACTCGCTTTCCCTACCGCCTGACCGCACACTTCATCCATTTTGAGACTGTCAGAAATCACTACCCCTAAATCCTTCTCTTCTGAAGTTTTTGTTAACACAGAACTGCCAATACAATACTCAGACTGAAGATTCATTTTCCCCAAGTGCATTATTTTACGTTTGGAAACATGAAACTACGGTTTCCATTGCTTTGACTATGTATCTAGTAAAGCTAAATCATTTGCCATATTACAGATGCCTCCAGGAATATCCTGGGATGACACAATCAAAATTTGTGATCTTTCCAACTAGCTTCCAGTAAAGCCAAGTCAAAAAGGAAGTTGTTCACTTCACGATGCATGATTCACTTAAAGACCACAGCAATTCACTTAACAACCCTAGCTGGTAAAAAGATTGTAAAATGGGCCATGGCTACTTAACAACTGTCTTGCTTCACAACAGAAAATTTTGTGGTTGTAAGTTGGAGGACTAGCCCTAAGGGACAGTGAACCGAAAATGTTTAATCCAAAGGTTAAATTCGAACTCTGCACTGCTTGGCTCAACACTTTCCCCTGCCAAAATCTCTTCCTATCCCTTAGTGGTGGTTTTTTAAAAAAATGTGTGTCCTGGTTCTTTTGGGCTGAGAGGCAAATCTATTCTGCAATTTTCAAGAAGACAAGCGAAGCGAAACAAAACAACAGACGGATTTGATGGAATGTCTCACCTCAGTCTTTGCTCTGCGATAAATAAAATAATTGTATTAATGTCTGTCTTTGAGCTTTATTTTAATTAATTCTCTCTCTCTCTCTCTCTCTCTCTGTGTTTGTGTGTATATGTGTGAAGAGGCAATAGCCATCATTTTTATTTATTATTTATTATTTTATTACTTAGATTTGTATTCATGATCACTGGAACGTTTAAAATTTATTTAAAATTACTAAAAAATTACTGAGCTTTCGTCAATCCCTATTGACTTCATCAGAGTATTAAAATCCCCATATAAAAGCAAGCGTTTCTTCAATGGGGATGCCATTGTAACTTGGTTATAAGTTTAGTACTACTTGTATAGGAAGATTGCTTGTTTAATCAACTAAGGATTAAGCAAATAAAACAGACATCTCTCGGTTTGACAGTATTCACATATAGAGCATTGAGCATGGTAGAAGCAGCTGCAAGAATCTACAGGGCCACTAGATGTCAGGCAAACCATACAAAAAACTAGCATTTTGCTGCCACCAAGTGGCCACTGAGTTTTATGCCACCCCATTGGGTCATCGCAAAGCTACTTCTGATGGGACAGTCGGCTTTCTTCCAAAACCAGCACAGGTAGTTTTCGACTTACAAGCATTGCTTTAGTGACCGTTCAAAGTCACAATGTCCCTGACCATTTTCACACTTACGACCATTTTTTCAAAGTTACCAAGGTTGCGACGTCCCATGGTCACGTGATCTAAATTCAGGTGCTCGAATCACTGATTCACATTTTATGACGGTCGCAATTTCCTGGGGCCACGTGATAACATTTTGCAACCTTCAAAGTCCACGGGGGAGTCAAATTCACATTCACAACCATATTACTACCCCTTAACAAACTGCAGGGATTCAATTCATTTCTCAGCGGCTGCAAGAGCCATCGTGGGGCTTCCCAGATTCGCCCACGTATCTACAACACTCCGTGGCCTGCATTGGCTGCCGATCAGTTTCCGGTCACAATTCAAAGTGTTGGTCATGACCTTTAAAGCCCTACATGGCATTGGACCAGATTACCTCCGGAACCGCCTGCTACCGCACAAATCCCAACGACCGATAAGATCCCACAGAGTTGGCCTTCTCCGGGTCCCGTTGACTAAACAATGTCATCTGGCAGGGCCCAGGGGAAGAGCCTTCTCTGTGGTGGCCCCAGCCCTCTGGAACCAACTCCCCCCGGAGATTAGAATTTCCCCCACCCTCCTTGCCTTTCGTAAACTACTCAAGACCCACCTATACCGCCAGGCATGGGAGATTTGAGACATCTTTCCCCCAGGCTCCTTATAATTTATGTTTGGTATGTATGTGCTGTTTGGTTTTTTAATTATGATAGGGTTTTTAGTTATTTTTAATATTAGATTTGTGCCATTATAATATTGTATTATAATTATAATGTAATATATATTTTGGGGGTTAGATTATGATACTACAGAGTCCGGTCGTGATACTACAGAGTCCGGTCGTGAGTTCAACTACTCGGTTACTAAAGTCGTATTTCCTGCAGTCAGGTTTAGAGCGGTTTACTTTTAAGTTTGTGTCTGTTGTGTGCTCATGTGTTGTTGTGGTTGAAGCTGAAGTAGTTGTTGACAGGGAGGACATTGTAGCAGATGATTTTATGGGCTGTGCTCAGGTCGTGTTTAAGGCAAAGTAGTTCTAAGCTTTCTAAATCTAGGATCGTAAGTCCAATTGCGTAGGGCAGAGGTCCCCAACCGCCGGTCCGCGGACCGGGACCGGGCCGTTGGGGCTTTTCAGCCGGTCCGCGGCGCCAGGGCCCCCTCGGCCTTTCCGCACCACCAGCGGCGCTCCCCCCGCCAGCCAGCCAAGCCCCGCGCCCGCCGGAACCGGCTCCTCGCTCTCCCCCTGCCGCCCGCTGCGTTTGCAGGAGGTGGGGAGGGTTGGGCGGCCCGCCAAGGCCAGAGGGACGCCGCTGGCCCCCCCCCTCTCTCCGCCCGCCGCTGCGCCTCCTTGACGCCGAGAGGAAATGCCGGCAAAGGCTTTCCTCAGCGGAGGCTGGCGAAGGTGATATTGAATGTCGGGGGAGAACGGGCGGTTGCACGCGCTCCCTATCTCCCTGCTAGCCCACTCGGAGTATTCAAAATAAGAAAAACCTTTGCCGGCGAAGGCTTTTCTTATTTTGAATATTCCGAGTGGGCTAGCAGGGGGATAGGGAGCGCGCGCAACCGCCCGTTCTCCCCCGACATTCAATATCACCTTCACCGGCCCCGCCTCTCCTGCAAACCCCCTTGCTGAGAGCCCGGGGCGAAAGTGCTCTCGCAAAGGTGAGGCGGGCAGGGCGTGCGCGCGTCATCGCTGAGAAGAACGGAGAGACAACGAGAGTGAGTGAGAGCAACAGACAGCAAGATAGAGAGAAAGTGAGAAAGAGAGAGTGAGAAAGGGGGGGAGAGAAAGAGATAGCAAGAGAGAGAACAAGAGAGAGAAAGAGCGTGAGAAAGAAAACAAGAAAGAGTGAGAGAGAGAGAAAGCAAAAGAGACAGAAAGAAAACAAGAGAGAGAAAGTGAGAAGAAGAGAGAGAAAGAGGGGGAGAGAGAGAGAAAGAGAGAGGGGGGAGAGAGAGAAAGAGAGGGAGGGGGAGAAAGAGAGAGGGAGAGGGGGGAGAGATAGCAAGAGAGGGAGAGAGGGAAAGGGGGAGAGAGGGGGGAGAGAAAGAGAGAGGGAGAGAGAGAGGAGATAAAGGAAGAGGAGAGAGAAAGGAAGAGAAAGAAAGAAAGAGGGATAGAAAGAGAGAGAGAGTGAGAGATGCTCAGTGAGCCTTTCTTTGAAGTTGCCTTTCTTGCTTTCTTTCTTGCTCTTTTTCTTTCTCTCTTTTACCTTCCCTTCCTCTATTTCTTCTTTTCTTTCTCCTTCCTACCTTCTTCCCTTACTCTCCCCTTTCATAAGTTTCCTTGCTTTCTTCCTCTGTTCCTGTCCCTTCCCCCTTTCTTTCTTTCTTTCTTTCTTTCCTTCCTTTTCTCCCTCCATTTCTTGCTTTCCTTTTCCTTCCTCCCTTCTTTCCTCCCTCATTCCCTTCTTTCACTCCTTCCTCTCTTACTCTCCCCTTTCACACCTTTCCTTGCTTCCTTTGCACCCTTCTTCTGTTCCTGTCCTTTCCCTCTTTCCTTCCTTCCTTCCCACCCTCCGTCCATTCATTCACCCATTCCTCTCTTGATCGCCCCTTTTACGGCGCCGCTGACAGCTAGCTCCCCCCCCCCACCGGGCCATGGAAAACTGGTCTAGCTTAAAGCCGGTCCCTGGTGCAAAAAAGGTTGGGGACCTCTGGCGTAGGGTATTCGGTTGCGAGTGGAGGAGTGGAGGGCTCTTCTAATAAAGTATCTCTGGACATTTCCTAGAGTGTTTATGTCTGAAATGCAGTGTGGGTTCCAGACAGATGAGCTGCATTCAGGGTTTCAGATATGGCACCAGCCTCGACCCCAGGGAAGGGGGGGAGGAGTGGCTATTGTAGCCAGGGAGAGCCTCCATCTGCGTAGACTCGTTGCTCCTGAGATCGCGGGTTGTGAGTCACTCCTTGTGAGTTGGACTTGGGGGTTCAGGTGGGCTTGTTACTCACGTACCTGCCTCCCAGCTACGTGTCAACAGCCCTGCCTGTGCTGCTCGAAGAGGTGGCCGGGCTGGCGGTGGAGTTCCCCGGACTCATTGTCCTGGGGGACTTCAATCTGCCGTCGCTCGGCGGTTCCTCAGGATTACCACAGGAGTTCATGGCCACCATGACAGCCATGGACCTGACTCAAGTAGTTCAGGGTCTGACTCACGAGGGTGGACACACACCCTACATGATATTCCTCTCGGAGCAATTGAATAGTGGTCTGAGACTAAGGGGCTTAGAAGCATTGCCTTTGTCATGGTCAGACCATTTTCTACTGCGGCTCAACTTCCTGGCTCCAATCCTCCCCCGCAGGGAGGCGGAACCGATTAGGAGGTTCCGCCCCAGACGCCTGATGGACCCTGAGGGCTTTCAGAAGGCGCTTGGGGTTTTACCAGATTCACTCGTCCACAGCTCGGCAGAGTCTCTTGCTGAGGCCTGGAACAAGGCTGCAGCGGAGGCTCTTGACCGAATTGCGCCACTGCGACCTCTCTGTGGCACTAGACCCCGTAGAGCTCCATGGTTCAACGAGGAGCTCCGGGAGTTGAAACGTGAGAAGAGACGTCTAGAGAAGCGATGGAGGAAGAATAAGTCTGAATCCGACCGAACACTTGTAAGAGCTTTTATTAAGACTTACAAAGTGGCGCTCGAGGCGGCAAAATGCGCGTACCATGCCGCCTTGATTGCATCAGCGGAATCCCGCCCAGCTGCTCTGTTTAGGGTGACCCGCTCCCTTCTAAATCAGGGGGGAGTTGGGGAACCCTTGCAGGGCAGTGCTGAGGAATTTAACTCGTTTTTCGCTGATAAAGTCGCTCGGATCCGAGCGGAACTCGACTCCAATTGCATAGCAGTATCGGCTGACAATGAGTCAGTTGAGGTGACTGGGGCTAAACGTCTTTGTCCATCTGTCTGGGAGGAGTTTGACTTGGTGACATCTGATGAAGTGGACAAGGCCATTGGAGCTGTGAGTTCTGCCACCTGCTTACTGGATCCGTGTCCCTCTTGGTTGGTTTCGGCCAGTCGAGAGGTGACACGGAGCTGGGTCCAGGAGATTGTCACCGCCTCCTTGGGGAGGGGGTCCTTCCCGGCTCCTTATAAGGAGGCACTTGTGCGCCCCCTCCTCAAGAAGCCTTCCCTGGACCCAGCCGTGCTTAATAACTACCGTCCAGTCTCCAACCTTCCCTTTATGGGGAAGGTTGTTGAGAAGGTGGTGGCGCTCCAACTCCAGTGGTCCTTGGAAGAAGCCGATTATCTAGGGCCTCAACAGTCGGGTTTCAGGCCCGGCTACAGCACAGAAACTGCTTTGGTCGCGTTGATGGATGATCTCTGGCGGGCCCGGGACAGGGGTTTGTCCTCTGTCCTGGTGCTTCTTGACCTCTCAGCAGCTTTCGATACCATCGACCATGGTATCCTTCTGCGCCGACTGGAGGGATTGGGAGTGGGAGGCACTGTTCTTCAGTGGTTCTCCTCCTATCTCTCCGGTCGGTCGCAGTCGGTGTTAGTGGGGGGTCAGAGGTCGACCTCTAGGTTTCTCCCTTGTGGGGTACCTCAGGGGTCGGTCCTCTCACCCCTGCTATTTAATATCTACATAAAACCGCTGGGTGAGACCATCCAAGGGCATGGGGTGAGGTATCATCAATATGCGGATGATACCCAGTTGTACATCTCCACCCCATGTCCAGTCAGCGAAGCAGTGGAAGTGATGTGCCGGTGCCTGGAGGCTGTTGGGGACTGGATGGGTGTCAACAAACTCAAACTCAATCCAGACAAGACGGAGTGGCTGTGGGTGTTGCCTCCCAAGGACAATTCCATCTGTCCGTCCATTACCCTGGGGGGGGAACTACTGACCCCCTCAGAGAGGGTGCACAACTTGGGCATCCTCCTCGACCCACAGCTGACATTGGAACATCATCTTTCGGCTGTGGCGAGGAGGGCGTTTGCCCAGGTTCGCCTGGTGCACCAGTTGCGGCCCTATTTGGAC
The DNA here is from genome assembly GCF_031021105.1 of Erythrolamprus reginae. Lineage (NCBI taxonomy): Eukaryota > Metazoa > Chordata > Lepidosauria > Squamata > Dipsadidae > Erythrolamprus > Erythrolamprus reginae. Next base: position 5,499,020 of record NC_091952.1, on the reverse strand, counting down.
AGGGAGTCATTGCTCACAGTCACTCATGCCCTTATCACCTCGAGGTTCAATTACTGCAACGCTCTCTACATGGGGCTACCTCTGAAAAGTGTTCGGAAACTCCAGATCGTGCAGAACGCAGCCGCGAGAGCCATCGTGGGGCTTCCCAGATTCGCCCACGTTTCTACAACACTCCGTGGCCTACATTGGCTGCCGATCAGTTTCCGGTCACAATTCAAAGTGTTGGTCATGACCTTTAAAGCCCTACATGGCATTGGACCAGAATACCTCCGGAACCACCTGCTACCGCACAAATCCCAGCGGCCGATAAGGTCCCACAGAGTTGGCCTTCTCCGGGTCCCGTCGACTAAACAATGTCGTCTGGCGGGCCCCAGGGGAAGAGCCTTCTCTGTGGCGGCCCTGGCCCTCTGGAATCAACTCCCCCTGGAGATTAGAACTGCTCCCACCCTCCTTGTCTTCCGTAAACTACTTAAGACCCATCTATACCGCCAGGCATGGGGGATTTGAGACACCTTTCCCCCAGGCTTATTATAATTTATGTTTGGTATGTATGTGCTGTTTGGTTTTTTAAATTGATAGGGTTTTTAGTTTTTTCTTAATATTAGATTTGTGCCTGTACAATATTGTTTTATCGCTTGTTGTGAGCCGCCCCGAGTCTTCGGAGAGGGGCGGCGTACAAATCTAATAAATTATTATTAATTATAAATTATTGGTCTGGCGAAAGTTTTGTATGCCCTGGTTAGCATTTTGAGATCACCGGAGCAGAAACTAGTCCGACTTCCCACCCAAGCAGGGGACCCTACACCAGTGATGGCAAACCTTTTTTCCCTCTGGTTCTGAAAGAGCGTGGGGGCATGCTATCGCCCATGCGTGAGTGCCCACACCCCTAATTCAATGTTTGGGGAGGTCGAAAACAGCTTCCTCCATCCTCTGGAGGCTGGAAACAGCCTGTTTCCAAACTTCTGGTAGGCCCAGTAGGCTCGTGTTCACCCAAAATTGGGCAGCCAAAATTGTTACTGCCACACTGTGGGTGTGGCCTATTTTGTGGGTGTGGCGATGTGACTGGGTAGGAGTGGCTTGCCAGCCATGTGGGAGTGACTTAAACGATCATCATCATTCAAGTGAACTGTTAAGTCCTTGACTTACAACCTCACCAGTGTCGCTCGCTGGGCTGACAATTTGCTTTGTGTTTCCCGCGCTCTCCTTCCTGGGTCGCCCCCCCCCTGTCTCAGGCTGGGTACCTAGGCGAACGGGTGCTGCCAGAAACATAAATGCTGCCAACGCTGCTTCCACCCATGTCTTCTGCCTGCATCCTAGGTGGGAGGTGGCCGCGTAAGGCTGGAGGGGAGCTAGGCAGGAGAGAGGGAAGCTCGTCCGAGGCCAGGAAGGAGGAAAGAGGAAAAAAGCAAGGAGTGCAGACGCAGCAGCAGCAGGGGAAAAAAGGAGAGCTGAGCCGAGGAAGTGACAGCCGCCGATCAGCTGGAGCTGCACACTCATCTTCATTTCTGCTGGTGGAACTGTTTTCCACCCCATCCTGCCTGCTGCCCACCCCTGGCCCACACCCATAGTTCAATGCTTGGGGAGGGCAAAAACAGCTTCCCTTGTCCTCTGGAGGCCGGAAACAGCCTGTTTCTGAACTTCTGGTGGGCCCAGTAGGCTCGTGTTCACCCTCCCGAGGCTCCAAAGGTTTCTCTGGAGCCAAGGGAGGGTAAAAATGCTCTCTCCACCCCTCTGAAGCCTCTCTGGAAGCCAAAAATGCCCTCCCAGATTCTCTGTGTGTGTGAGCCAAAAATCAGCTGGTTGGCACACACATGCACGTTGGAGCTGAGCTAGGGCAACGGCTCGTGTGCCAGCAGATATGGCTCCGTGTGCCACCTGTGACACTCATGCCAAAGGTTCGCCATCACTACCCTACACCATTTCTATCAGGGACCTTGAAGAGACCTTGGAGGTCATCTACTCCAGCCCCCTGCTCAAGCAGGAGACCCTACACCATTTCTATCATATGGTTCCAGTTTCTTCTTGAAAACTTCCAGTGTTGAAGCTCCCACAACTTGTGAAGGCAACTTCTGTGCAATTTCTGAGCTGCTCTGAGTCTCCAGAGAGGGGCGGCATACAAATCTTCTTCTTCTTCTTCTTCTTCTTCTTCTTCTTCTTCTTCTTCTTCTTCTTCTTCTTCTTCTTCTTCCTCCTCCTCCTCTTCTTCTTCTTATTACTACTACTATTACTATTATTATTATTAATTATTATTATTATTAATTATTACCATTATTATTATTATTATTATTATCATCATCATCATCATCATTATTATTATTTTCTATCAGATGTCAGCCCAGCCTCTTCTTGAAAACTTCTAGTGTTGAAGCGCCCACAAATTGTGAAGGCAACTTCTGTTCCACGAGTGGATTCCCTCCTTATTTCTGAATTAGAATGGAATAGAATAAAAGAGTTAGAAGGAACTCTGGAGGTCTTCTAGTCCAACCCTCCTCCTTAGGCAGGAAGGCATTTTTCAAGCCAGCCGCTGTTGTTACTGCTGTTTTCCTTTTGAATGCATTTAACTTCTCCTCCCAGGAGCTTCTTCGGTTCATGCCCCCACCCACTTCCAAAGAAACCTCTTGGATGAGAAGCGAAAGAAAATATAATCGGGGAGGGGAAAAAATTCCAGTTGCCTTTAAAAACAAAAAAGGACTTTTGCGATTCTCGGCAGCACTGACTCATCCTGTAAAAAGCACATGATAAAATGTTGTGGCGTGGTGTGTGCCTCCTGCTCCTTCTACACACACACAAACACACACACACACACACACACACACAAAAGAAGAGGAACCAATCCCGACAAAGCAAGAGCATCAGTCGTTATGGTGATTACGGGGGATAATTTTGCCAAAAAAAAAGAAAAGAAATGGGGAGGGGGGCTAATTTTCAACCGGAGACAGAGGAGGCCAGCCTCTTCGGCCTCAAGGTCAGTCCCCCCCACCCTGTTTTTTTTGGGAGGGCTCACGCTGCCCCCCGTCCCTCCCTCCCATCGCTTAGCTCCCACCTTGGAAACAGTTTCCGAGGGTGACAAAGCTGTTTCTATGGCGATTGCGGAAGATTTTTTTATTTTTTTGGTACCCGGCAGGTTTTGCAAAGGTGGAAGATGGAAACAAGGAAGTGAATTCTTAGTGGATGGAGGGCATGGAGATATTGGGGGGGGGGGGGGGTATTGGAAGAGAGGGGGGGAGAGGGGAAACCACACGCCCCTTTCAGCTATGATAAAAACAAAGAAGATGGACTGCAGAAAAAGACCTCATGGTCCATCTAGTCTGCCCTTATACTATTTCCTGTATTTTATCTCAGGATGGATCTATGATTATCCCAGGCATGTTTCAATTCAGTGACTGTGGATTTATCAACCATGTCTGCTGGAAGTTTGTTCCAGGCATCTACTACTCTTTCAGTAAAATAATATTTTCTCATGTTGCTTCTGATCTTTCCCCCAACTAACCTCAGATTGTGTCCCCTTGTTCTTGTGTTCACTTTCCTATTAAAAACACTTCCCTCCTGAACCTTATTGAACCCTTTAACATATTTAAATGTTTTGATCACGTCCCCCCCTTTTCCTTCTGTCCTCCAGACTATACAGATTGAGTTCATCAAGTCTTTCATGATACGTTTTATGCACCATTCTTGTAGCCCATCTTTGGACCTGTTCAATTTTATCAATATCTTTTTGTATGATGTCACCATGTAAAGCGAACGCCGGCTGCATTATGCAACTTGGCCTTGCAATTTTTTGCTTCTTGCATGGCTGCAGGTGCTGAACCGAAACTACTGGCATATCACTTTTGACAAATTAACAGAGTTGGAAGGGACCTGGCAGGTCATCTAGTCCAACCCCCTGCCCAAGCAGGTTATATCTGCCTCTGCCTAGGATTGAACTCACAACCACCTGATCGCGAGGCAAGAGCTCAACCTCTAGGCCACAGCAGCTGGGCTTTTGGTCTAGTGATTAAGATACAGATAAGAAACTAGGAGACTGTGAGTTCTAGGTCCACCTTAGGCTTGAAAGCTGGCTGGGGGCCTTTGGGCCAATTACCAGGAGACGGTGAGTTCTAGTTCCGCCTTTGGCATGAAAGCTATTTGGGTGACTTTGGGCCAATCACCAAGAGATTGTGAATTCTAGTCCCGCCTTAGTCATGAAAGCTATTTGGGTGACTTTCGGCCAATCACCAGGAGACTGTGAGTTCTCGTCCTGCCTTAGTCATGAAAGCTATTTGGGTGACTTTCGGCCAATCACCAGGAGACTGTGAATTCTCGTCCTGCCTTAGTTATGAAAGCTATTTGGGTGACTTTCGGCCAATCACCAGGAGACTGTGAGTTCTAGTCCTGCCTTAGTCATGAAAGCTATTTGGGTGACTTTCGGCCAATCACCAGGAGACTGTGAATTCTTGTCCTGCCTTAGTCATGAAAGCTATTTGGGTGTCTTTGGGCCAATCACCAAGAGATTGTGAATTCTAGTCCCGCCTTAGTCATGAAAGCTATTTGGGTGTCTTTGGGCCAATCACCAAGAGATTGTGAATTCTAGTCCCGCCTTAGTCATGAAAGCTAATTGGGTGACTTTCGGCCAATCACCAGGAGACTGTGAGTTCTAGTCCCGCCTTGGGCATGAAAGCCAGCTGGGTGTCTCTGAGCCAATCACCAAGAGATTGTGAATTCTAGTCCCGCCTTAGTCATGAAAGCTATTTGGGTGACTTTGGGCCAATCAGCAGGAGACTGTGAGTTCTAGTCCCGCCTTGGGCATGAAAGCCAGCTGGGTGTCTTTGGGCCAATCACCAAGAGATTGTGAATTCTAGTCCCGCCTTAGTCATGAAAGCTATTTGGGTGACTTTGGGCCAATCACCAAGAGATTGTGAATTCTAGTCCCGCCTTAGTCATGAAAGCTATTTGAGTGACTTTGGGCCAATCACCAGGAGACTGTGAGTTCTAGTCCCGCCTTAGTCATGAAAGCTATTTGAGTGACTTTGGGCCAATCACCAAGAGATTGTGAATTCTAGTCCCGCCTTAGTCATGAAAGCTATTTGGGTGACTTTGGGCCAATCACCAAGAGATTGTGAGTTCTAGTCCCGCCTTAGTCATGAAAGCTATTTGAGTGACTTTGGGCCAATCACCAAGAGATTGTGAATTCTAGTCCCGCCTTAGTCATGAAAGCTATTTGAGTGACTTTGGGCCAATCACCAGGAGACTGTGAGTTCTAGTCCCGCCTTAGTCATAAAAGCTATTTGAGTGACTTTGGGCCAATCACCAAGAGATTGTGAATTCTAGTCCCGCCTTAGTCATAAAAGCTATTTGAGTGACTTTGGGCCAATCACCAAGAGACTGTGAGTTCTAGTCCTACCTTAGTCATGAAAGCTATTTGGGTGACTTTCGGCCAATCACCAGGAGACTGTGAATTCTCGTCCTGCCTTAGTCCTGAAAGCTATTTGGGTGTCTTTGGGCCAATCACCAAGAGATTGTGAATTCTAGTCCCGCCTTAGTCATGAAAGCTATTTGGGTGTCTTTGGGCCAATCACCAAGAGATTGTGAATTCTAGTCCCGCCTTAGTCATGAAAGCTAATTGGGTGACTTTCGGCCAATCACCAGGAGACTGTGAGTTCTAGTCCCGCCTTGGGCATGAAAGCCAGCTGGGTGTCTCTGAGCCAATCACCAAGAGATTGTGAATTCTAGTCCCGCCTTAGTCATGAAAGCTATTTGGGTGACTTTGGGCCAATCACCAGGAGACTGTGAGTTCTAGTCCCGCCTTAGTCATGAAAGCTATTTGAGTGACTTTGGGCCAATCACCAAGAGATTGTGAATTCTAGTCCCGCCTTAGTCATGAAAGCTATTTGGGTGACTTTGGGCCAATCACCAAGAGATTGTGAATTCTAGTCCCGCCTTAGTCATGAAAGCTATTTGAGTGACTTTGGGCCAATCACCAGGAGACTGTGAGTTCTAGTCCTGCCTTAAGCATGAAAGCTATTTGAGTGACTTTGGGCCAATCACCAAGAGATTGTGAATTCTAGTCCCGCCTTAGTCATGAAAGCTATTTGAGTGACTTTGGGCCAATCACCAGGAGACTGTGAGTTCTATTCCTGCCTTAAGCATGAAAGCTATTTGGGTGACTTTGGGCCAATCACCAAGAGATTGTGAATTCTAGTCCCGCCTTAGTCATGAAAGCTATTTGAGTGACTTTTGGCCAATCACCAGGAGACTGTGAGTTCTAGTCCCGCCTTAGGCATGAAAACCAGCTGGGTGGCTTGGGACCAATCACTAGGCGCCAGTGCTAGTCTCACCTCAGGCATGAAAGGCAGCTGGGAGACTTCAGGCCAATCCCTCCCTCTCAGTCCAACCTACCTCACAGGGTTGTTGTTGTGAGGAAAATAGGAGGAGGAAATATCAACAAAAACAAAAACCCAGCCGTTCCTTTAACGTGGTCAAAGATTGTTTCTGCTTCTGTGAAGCCCTTCTCAAATGCCTCTGGGTCAAACCACGGCCTGTCTCAGCAAACTGGGAAGTTGGGATAATCTGGGATCCGAGTTTGAGGAAAAGCAAGGGGTCAAAAATCCAGGAGAACCGTTTGGGATGATTATTATAGATTGAAGGAGTCCTGGATTCAAGTTCCCTCATATCTTGGGCCAACAGCTCCCTCTGGTGGTAGGTCTGTCAGTTACAAGGGTAGAGGGGGGAAAAAACCATAAGTAACAATTCAAAACTTTTCAGGTCTCTCACTTGTGGCTCTATGGGGAAGTTTCTCAATCTTGACCAGGCTCAGATGGGGTGACTTCAATTCCCAGAAGCCTTTAGTCCAGGGGTAGGCAGAGTTGGCTCTTCTATGACAGGTGGACTTCAACTCCCAGAATTCCCTTAGCTAGCATGATTGGGTATTTTGGGTATCACTGCTGCCATCTGCTGTCTGTCTGGTGTCTTGCAACACACTTATATGAAACCCTAGCCTCCTCTCTATTTTTTTTTCTGTTCTCAAGGGAAGGATGAGTCAAGGTTTTTTCTTTTTTTAGTTTTATTTCCTTTCTCCCTTACCTGTTTAAAGGAGGAAAGCGAAAACCTCCTTACAAACTCTTTCAAAGTCATGGGCCGAAGAAAGAATAAATAAATCCATGTGGAATTTTCTCCCCCATCCTCCTTGACATCAAGGTTATAATAGAATTCAAGGTCTTGGGAGATTTGAGCAGAGAGCTGCAGAAAAGGATTTCCAAATGGCATCGCTGACATGCCTCCGTTTCCATCACGGGAGAGGCACCGCTCCCCCACCCTAAATTATTTCTTATGTCAAACCAGTGCAGAGGTTGGTGATAAACTAACGGCTTGCCACACTAACTGTAGAAGGCCTGGTGTTCATGGATACTAGAACTAAGACGCCTTAAACAAGATCTAAGTATTGCCCACAAGATCATATGCTGCAACGTCCTGCCTGTCGGCGGCTACTTCAGCTTCAATCACAACAACACAAGAGCACACAACAGATTTAAACTTAATATTAACTGCTCCAAACTTGACTGTAAAAAATATGACTTCAGTAACCGAGTTGTTGAAGTGTGGAACTCATTACCAGACTCCATAGTGTCATCCCCAAACCCCCAACAATTTACCCTTAGATTATCTATGGTTGACCTCTCTGTGCCTGTCTGAATAAACAAAATAAACAAAATCTCACAGCCAACTCCCACTCAGTAAAAGACCTTGGAATTCTAATATCAAACGACCTAAGTGCCAAAGCCCACTGCAACAAAAAGGCTTCTAGAGTAGTTAACCTGATCCTACGCAGCTTCTGCTCTGGCAATCTCACACTACTCACCAGAGCCTACAAAACTTTTGCCAGACCAATCCTTGAATACAGTTCATCTGTCTGGAACCCATGCCACATCTCGGACATCAACACCCTTGAAAATGTCCAAAGATACTTCACCAGAAGAGCCCTTCACTCCCCCACTCGAAACAGAATACCCTACGAAAGCAGACTATCAATCCTAGGTCTAGAAAGCTTAGAACTACGTCACCTAAAACACGATCTAAGTATTGCCCACAAGATCATATGCTGCAATGTCCTGCCTGTCGGTGACTATTTCAGATTCAACCACAACAACACAAGAGCACACAACAGATTTAAACTTAATATTAACCTCTCCAAACTTGACTGTAAAAAATATGACTTCAGTAACCGAGTTGTCGAAGCGTGGAACTCATTACCGGACTCCATAGTGTCATCCCCAAACCCCCAACACTTTAGATTATCTACGGTTGACCTATCCAGATTCCTAAGAGGTCAGTAAAGGGCGAGTACAAGTTATTGAAACAGATGTCCAAGTGCCGCCTCTATATTGGTTGAGGCAGGCAGGATTCCCTTGAGTACCACTTGTTGGGGGTCAAGGGAAAGGGAGGGTCTTGCCTTCTCTTTCTGCTCAAGATCCCCACGGACAATTGGTGGGCCACTGTGTGACACAGAATGCGGGACTTGATGAGCTTTGGTCTGATTCAGCAGGGCTCTTCTTAGGTTCTTATGTTCCCTCTCTAAGCGGTTTACAGAATCAATCTGTGTCCCCATTTTACCCATCTCGGAATTCTGCTGCACGAATCCCAGTGACCAGTTAGGTCCCAAGAAGTGGGTCTTCTCCGGGTCCCGTCAACTAAACAATGTCGTTTGGCGGGACCCAGGAGAAGAGCCTTCTCTGTGGCGGCCCCAGCCCTCTGGAACCAACTTCCCCCAGAGATTAGAATTGGCCCCACCCTCCTCACCTTTCGTAAGCTTCGTCAGGCATGGGGGAATTGAGATTCTTTCCCCCTTAGGCCTTTACAATTTATGCATGGTATGTTTTGTATGTATGTTTGGTTTTATAATAAGGGTTTTTAATTGTTTTACTATTGGGTTGTCACATGTTGTTTTATCACTGTTGTTAGCTGCCCCGAGTCCACGGAGAGGGGCGGCATAGAAATCCAATAAATAAGTAAGTAAGTAAGTAAGTAAGTAAGTAAGTAAGTAAGTAGGTAGGTAGGTAGGTAGGTAGGTAGGTAGATAAATAAATAAATATGGAATCTTCCTTGAGCCAGTGGTGAGATTTGAACTAGTGAACTAGAGTTAGCAGTTAGCATTCAGCATCTTTGCCACCCTGAGAGTTGTCTGTAAAAACAGTCAAGAGCGATAACCCAGTTTAAAAAGTTGGGGGCAAACGGAAGTGTGCACCCCATTGGCCCAATGAGCCGTGCAAAGAGTCACCACGTTTCCCGAGGCGAGAGCTGTTTTGCAAATACGCCAAAGCTTGGCACGGTGTACGTTGTGCGATAGGGGAAAAAAAATAATAATAACCCGGAGTGCAAAATCAATTCATACGCCGATGATTATGCCAACAGATGCAATCCAAAATTACAGAAAGCTGTTTTTTGCTTACATGCAGTTTTTGGAAGACGCAACTCGGGCGGTGAAAAAAACACCACATCGCAATTCCCCCTCCTTCGTCTTAAAAGATAGGCGTGCGAGAAATAAAGAATCGCAAATCCCCCCCCTCTTTTCTCCCCATCTGTCCCGGGGCTGCTAGCCGAGCGATCAACAGCTGGAGCTGAAGTCCAAACAATAATAATTAGAATTATTGTTCTCCTTCAGAATGGCGAAATAAGCTACGATTGGACTTCCCATTCAGCCGAGCACTTCTGGGTAATTGTAGATTGGCTTTTTTCTCTCTCGATAATTACTGGTTTGTGCCGGCGTGCAACATACGCCTTTTTTCTTTTCTATTTTTTGCAACGCAAGCTATTTTATTTATTCCACGGCGCCGCGCTCAAATATTTGGCTGGACGATCAAGATCGGACTTGCTTTCGAGTTTTTACTTCTCTGTGCTTCTTGCCATGAAGCAGAAAAAGATGCATTATCTTCGCCCGGAACCGTCTTCTGCTGCATGAATCCCAGCGACTGATAAGGTCCCACAGAGTTGGCCTTCTCTGGGGCCCGTTGACCAAAAAATGTTGTCTGGTGGGCCCCAGGGGAAGAGCCTTCTCTGTGGCAGCCCCGGCCCTCTGGAATCAACTCCCCCCGGAGATCAGAACCGCCCCCACCCTCCTTGCCTTTCGTAAATTATTAAAGACCCAGCTATGTCGTCAAGCATGGGGAAGCTGATATACCCCTGGGCTTATATTGTTTATGTGTTGTGGTTAGCTCTGGCCCAGCTCCTACCCTAAGGACTGTGGATGTGGGGGAGACATCCACATGCTGCAGGCCTGTTTTGCCCCCGGTGGAATCTGCTGATGAAGGCTCCTCTGACCAAGAAGACATGAGTGACAGGGAGGAGGAGAGTGTGGCAGACAGCTCAGAAGGAGATCAATTATCTAGCTCCTCCTTGGATTCAGAACAAGAGTTAATGATACAGCCACGCATGCGGAGAGCGATGCATAGGCAACAACAACTGAGAGATTATTATCGAAGAAAATGAGGCCACCTGTGGTTGGGTGCGGCTGTGGTAATTAGTGAGGCTGCTATAAATAGCAGCCTGTGGGTTTGGCCATTGTGGAGGATTATCTGATTGTTATGTTTCGTGCCTGCTTTGCTGACTTTGACCTTTGTGTGCTGATTTTTCCCCGCTTTGAAACTAAACCAGAGCAAAGTGTGTTTCACTTTGTGAAAGAAGAAGGACTGTGAATTGCCTCACAGCTGCAAGCTAAGTATCACAGAACTGATAAGGGACTTGTACAAATTGCCAGTTTGTTTGGAGACGAGTGCTCTTTGCTATACAAAAAGCGGGCTTAGTTTAAGTGAATTTTCATTATAAAGAACATTGCTTTGAATTTTCAAACGTGTGTGTGTGTCTGAAATTTGTACCTGTGAATTTTCGGGAGGATTCTACCAGAGAGCCCGACAGAACATTTATGTATGGTATGATTGTGTTGCATGGTTTTAATAGTGGGTTTTTAGATGTCTTTTAAATATATTGCATTTGTTACACTGTTGTTATTGTTGTTAGCCACTCCGAGTCTCCGGAGAGGGGCGGCATACAAATCTAATAAATTATAAATTATTATTATTATTAATTAAGTGCATAAAGGTAGTCAAATTCACTTTATAACTGTTTCACTCAGGGGTGGGCAGCAGGCAGGATGGGGTGGAATGCAGTTCCACCGGTGGAAATGAAGATGCGTGTACAGCTCCAGCTGATCGGTGTCTGTCACTTACTAGATTATCGGTCTCGGCTTGGCTCTCTGTTTTTCCCCTGCTGCTGTGTCTGTGCTCCTTGCTTTTTCCCTCTTTCCTCCTTCCTGGCCTCGGACGAGCTTCCCTCTCTCCTGCCCGGCTCCCCTCCAGCCTCACGCGGCCACCTCTCGCCTGAGGTACAAGCAGAAGGTGTGGGTGGAAGCGGCGCTGGCAGCGTTTATGCTTCTGGCAGCACCCATTCGCCTAACTTCCCAGCCTGAGGTGGGGGGGCGACCCAGGAAGGAGAGCGCGGGAAACATGAAGCAAATTGTCACCCCAGTGAGCGACACTGGTGAGGTTGTAAGTTGAGGACTTAACAGTTCATGATGATCGTCCAAGTCACTCCTACCTGATTACATAGCCGGCAAGCCATTCCTACCCAGTCACATGACCATTGAGCCACACCCAGAAAATAAGCCACACCCACAGCATGGCAGTAAAAATTTTGGCTGCCCATTACTGGGTAGAACACAGTTCTCGGCTCTCCTTTTCTCCCCTGCTGCTGTGCCTGCATTCCTTGCTTTTTTCCTCTTTCCTCCTTCCTGGCCTCGGACGAGCTTCCTTCTCTCCTGCCAGGCTCCCCTCCAGCCTCACGTGGCCACCTCCAGCCTCACGCGGCCACCTCCCGCCTGAGGTGCAAGCAGAAGGTGTTGATGGAAGCGGCGTTGCAGCATTTATGCTTCTGGCAGCACCTGTTCACCTAGCTACCCAGCCTGGCCGGCAAGCCACTCCTACCCAGTCACATGACCATTAAGCCACGCCCACAAAATAATCCACACCCACACTGTGGCAGTAAAAAAATTGGTTGCCCATTACTGGTCTCACTGAATGGTAGACATGGAGAGGGGGGCTCTGTTGTGGTCATAATTCGAGGACTGACCAGACACCTTAAAAAAAAAACCCCGCTCAGTCATGGATCACTCACACAAGTCTTGAGGGATGATGCAGAACCTTTTATTACAAAAATATCTTGCAAGCGAAAAAACAGAAACAAAATAAATCCAGAGGAAAAAAAATATTATTATTAAGGTGCAAAATCATACAAACACGTACTTTTTCTGATCCACGACAAATATATCCCGACGACTCCAAATAACGTCTCCCTCCCCCTCCCATCCCCTTGGCCTTTAGCTCCATTATCCTTCCTTGCAAAACTGAGGCCAAGCGCTGAGGCTATTTCACAATCGGAGTGGGATGTGATGGTGGCTTGTTTGGACTTCGTTTCCCATCATTCCTTTCGCTGCGGAGGCTGGGATTCTGGGAATGGAAGTCCAAGGCAGGTGGAAGAAAGTTGATCTACCTCAAGGACATCCAGTTAAGACTTCATGGGGACTTCAACTCCCAGAATTCCCCAGCCAGCCATACTTTTAAAGACATATGGACATGTAGACATGAAGTCCAAGGCAGGTGGAGGAAGGTTGTTCTACCTCAGGGATGTCCAATTAAGACTTGTGAACTTCTCCTCCCAGAATTCCCCAGCTAGCATGCCTGGCTGGGGAATTCTGGGAGTTGAAGTCCACAAGTCTTAATTGAACATCCCTGATGTAGAACAACCTTCCTCCACCTTCCTTCTGTCAGTTAGGCATAGTTTATAAAACTTGTGGACTTCAGCTTCCAGAATTCCCCAGCTAGCATGTCTGGCTGGGGAATTCTGGGAGTTGAAGTCTACAGGTCTTAATTGGACATCCCTGATGTACAATAACCTTTCTCCACCTGTCTTTCCCCCAGATAGCCATACTTCTTAAGACTTGTGGACTCCAGCTCCCAGAATCCTCCAGCCAGCCATGCTAACTGGAGAATTCTGGGAGATGAAGTCCACAAATCTAAGGATGGACCTCCCTGCTCTATACAATCACTAATCACTTCCCTGGCTTTTGCTGAAGACCGGACATTCCTTGTTACGACGGGGGCGCTTGCGACTAAAGCAGGCAAACAGCTGGTGCGAGAACTCCGCCGTGCTGATGTGTCAGCCCCAAAGGGCAGCCGTGAGTTCAAGCCCAAAGGGCCACCTCCATTGCGGCACACAACAGTTGCAGCACACAATAGTTGTGGCACACAGCACGGGGGAGCTGGATTAGACAGATCAGAACGAGAGGTGTAAACGAAAGCAGCAAGCTTCAATAAGCGGCTGTTTGCCGGAAGGAACATCTAGGTTGGCTTTGAGGGACGTGCCAACCAGTAATGGGGCTGCTCCTGGTGTAGGCCACTCTCTAGAGTGGTAGTAAATTTTGGGACGCGTGCGCAGCTGCACGCCCCCCCTGCCAGGTTTAACTCCTGCACATGTGCAACAGGTGAAATTTTATATGAGGATGCGCAAGCGAGATTTCGGCAATTTCCGCATGCATGGAAGGAAAGATATCGGCAAAAATCACTGAAATCTCGCTCTTGTGCACATCTTCATGTGAGATTTCACTTGCTGCGCATGTGCAGAAGACATATCTCGCGCTGATGGGTATGCGCGCACTTGCCAGACATGTGTGCCCACAACAGTCTCAGAAGGCACAGTGGTAGCACCGAAGATGAGCGGCCCTTCACTGGTGTCATCCGTTGTCCTTCCTAAAGGACATGGCATCCTTTGGTTCTTCCCAAACAGCGATGCAGAAATTGAGACATTGATCAGAGGTGGGCTTCCCATAATTTATCTACCGGTTCGCCCTGCATTGAAAACATGAGAGTGCACCTTCTATGCATGTACGTGGCATTCCGCGCATGCGTTTGACTTGCATGCATGCACGTGGCTTAGAAAACGTGGCCAAATAGGGCAGCATAGTGGCGGGCCGGGCCTATCTGCAAATCGCTACTAGTTCACCTGAACCGGTCTGAACCAGTTGAATCCAGGGAAGGGCTGCTCATCTTCGGGGCTACCGGTGCATCCTCCGTCATGGGCAGGTGCACATCTGGCACATGGGTGCACACCCATTGGCACAAAATTTATCTTCCACGCATGTACACTAAGCAAAATCTCATCTCAGGATGCATGTACGAGCGAAATTTCGGTGATTTTTGTCAATATTTTTCCTTCTGTGTGGGTGGTGAAAATCGCTGAACTCTCGTGCATGTGAGCATCATCGCATGGGATTTAAATTTGCTGCGCATTGTGCAGAAGCCAAATCTTGCATGGGGGCATGCATGCACGCATCGCAGATGCACAGCTGTATGCGCATCTCGGAATTTCCTATCGGGACTAGCACCGGATTGTACAAGTAGCAGCCCATCACTGGCTGAATCCCACCTGTGCTTCAGATGTTGTAGAACTACAACATGAGAATGAGACCTTGTGGGAGATTGTAATTCTTCAAGGGCTGCGAAGGGCCCCTAACCTCTCAGCTAACTTGGTCTCTGCAACCTAGGAAGGCCTGTGAGGATTTGATAGCTTGCCCGGATTCCTGAATTCCATTCCCACATCTTCCCTTTGAGATCCTTAATACAGAGATGACTTCTCCCGTGGCAGTTTTAAGAAAAGAAGTAGGGACTTCGGCAGTAACTGGAGCCCCCAAATCCCCCTCCCCCTGGTTCTCTACCAGGTTGAACCTCCAAGGGAGGGTCAACTCCATCTGAGATGTGACCTTGAATGAGCTATGGTGCAAAAGAGGCCCTCCCAAGATAAAGAAAGCCTTCAAAGGTTTGTCTAAAGCAACAGAGGACAAAGGGAAGGTGTGAGAGAGGGATCTTCTGCCTTTGGGAGGAATGCCAGATCCCTCAAGGTGATCCATTTCCCTTCCTGGGACCTTTTGAGGTCTTCTTGTGTCCTTCAAGATGGGACATTGGTTGCAAAGTGGATATGACAAGCATGTCGGAAGACATCTCTTCTGCTTCCCTCTGTCCTTCCATGTCCACCAAAATTGTCCCTAAACATTATCATTAAGGAGGACCACACAACATGGAGGATCTTGAAAAACCCATCAAGAAGATTTTGGGTGACCAAGAGCCACAGAAAGTTGGTTGTGAAGGTTCAGAGCAGCCTTTCCCCAGCTGGGCCTCATCTCAGAGGGCATCAGGCCTGGGGAAAACCAACCTTTGAGTGGACTTGTCTTGCCCAGCGCTCGGGCCCTTTCGATTTGTTTTTTCCCCCCCGATTCTCTTTTCACACTAGTGCTAAGTACACAGTACTACACTCACTTATACAAAGAACGTACACAAATATCGGCATTTTTTTTCTTGTTTAGTTGTAAAAGGAGTACACAGTTATAATGTGGAACAGTCACCCCTGGGCAGCACAGCAGCAGCTTGTGAGGTGGCAACACCCCCTATCCCCCAACCCGTACGTTTGGCAAACGGACCCTCCGTAGTTTGAGGGGCTGTCTTCTCCTTCCCTTCCAGAACGAAAATGAAAAAGAAAATAAATAAATGAGTGATTTTTTTAAAAAATGAAGGGGGAAAGAAAAAAAAATCGACTCCAGGGATATGACAGGTTGGAAGAGAAGAAACCATGAAAATAAAGGGGTGGGTTGACCCCCCTAAAGATGTTGGGTCAAGCCACAGAGAGCCCCTTTTCTTCTCCGTTCATCTGGAGATGTTTCCCAAAGCTCCGTCCTCGTGGGAGAGCGAGAAGGCATCCAACCAACAGCCCCATCCTCCCAAAGCTTCTAGCCTCAATGTCTTTTTTTGACAGGCACCAGACAAATTCATGAGTGAACGTCTACAGTGGAGCTACGTGGTGTTCGATGCTGTAGACTGGGGTGTCTTCAAACATGGCCACTTTTAAGACACATGGACTTCGACTCCCAAGATTCCCCAGCCGGCCTCGTTCTCAAGGTCAACAATTGAGCTACGGAGAAGACGTGGTGTGCAATGCTGTAGATTAGGGATTGTGGTGTCTCCAAACATGGCCACTTTGAAGACACATGGACTTTGACTCCCAGGGTTCCCCAGCCAGACTCATTCTCAAGGTCAACAATTGTCTTTCTCAACATCTACCCAAATTCATGAGTGAACGTCTATGGTGGAGCTACGGAGAAGATGTGGTGTGCGATGCTGTAGACTAGGGGTTGTGGTGTCTCCAAACATGGCCACTTTTAAGACATGTGAACTTCAACTCCCAGGATTCCCCAGCCAGCCACGCTCTGGTTTAAATCTGTGGTCATGTAAATCCTCAACTATAATGCAATTTCTCGCTCCGCTCCTTTTAAATTCCTGCCTCACAATTAAGAGGTTGTGAGTTTGATCCTATGTAGATGTAGGGTCTCCTGCTTGGGTAGGGGTTGGACTAGATGACCCGCAAGATCCCTTCCAATTCTGTTAATCTGTTCAATGAAGTTTTAAGATCTTACCACCAGGGGGGAATTCTGGGTTGAAGTCCACAAGTCTTAAAAATGGCCAAGTTTGGAGACCTCTGTGTGTAAACCTATCTTGGAGACGTGCTGTCTTTTCCACGAGGATGGTGGAAGGAGAATGGAGAGCCACCTTTCAGAAACACACACAAACACACATACACACACACAGGCACACACAGAGATCTTTACCGTTAAAGAGTTACTCTTAGCTTACTATGGGAGAAGGCTAGTAACGAAGATCGTGGATGGGTCAGGAACCCAAGCGATTATTCAGTGAGGCTCCTAAATCTCCTAAGGCCCGAGTAGACCACTGAGGCAGTTTCACGTGGTCCGTTGCCTCCTCATATGAGAAGTCCTTAAGGGAAGAAATGTTGATTTGAAAAGGAGGAGGAGGAGGAGAAGAGGAGGAGGAGGAGCAGGAGAAGAAGAGGAGGAGAGGAGGAAGAGGAGGAGGAGAAGAAGAGGAGGATGGAGAAAGAGGAGAAGACTAAGAAGAAGAGAAAGGAGGAGGAGGAAGGAGAAGAGGAGGAGAGTAGGAGGAGGAGAAGAGGAGGAGCAAGAGGAGGAGGAGGAGAAGAAGAAGAGGAAGAAGAGGAGGACGGAGAAAGAGGAGAAGACTAAGAAGAAGAGAAAGGAGGAGGAGGAAGGAGAAGAAGGAGGAAGAGGAAGAAGAGGAAGAAGAAGGAGGAGGAAGGAGCAGAAGAAGAGGACAGGAAGAAGATGAGGAAGAAGAGGAAGGAGGAGGAGAAAGAGGAAGGAGAAGAAGAAGAAGAAGGAGTCAGAAGAGGAAGGAGGAGAAGAGGAAGAAAAAGAAGAAGAATTGGAAGAAGAGGAAGGAGGAGGAGAAAGAGGAAGGAAGAGAAGAAGAAAAAGGAAAAGAAGGAGGAGGAGGTGAAAGAAAAGGAGAAGAAGAGGAGGAAGAGGAAAGAGAAGAAGGACACTGAAGAAGGTTTTCTATGGATCGTGGCCTTGCCAGCAAAAGCCTGACTGAAGCTAACTCAACTAAAGAGGCACGTCTTCTCAAGGAGAAACCGAGGAAGTACCTGCGGGTTAGAGTAAAGCAAAGTGAGAGAGACAACCTCCTAGCCCCAAATGGAGACTTCCTCTGCCCAGAAGCCCTCCTCTTTCTCCCCTTCTCCTTGAAGTCCCATCCAAGACCTCGGACAGGGAGCAGCGCCCAATCCAAAGGTCAGTTTCAGTTTGAAGGGGGTGCCGGGGCAGCTGACGGGGCCAGGCTCCGAGAAGGAAGAATCTCAAGGTGGCATCTCAGCAGCTTGGCGATCTCCAAGGCCAACGAGAAGAGTTCCCGTTAGGAAGAGCCAGACATAGCAACCGTCCTGCGCCCACAGGCCTCTTGCGGTCCACTTGTCCTTGGCGGTGTGTTGACGAACGATGAGGAAGAGAGTGGAGGTGCTTGGTGAGAAAAAGCCGTGTTAGATCCGTCGCGCGGCATCTTCCGTCCGTTCGGCGAGCGAGGAAGGAAGAAGCTCAACCCCCCACCCCCAGGATGCAGCTGTGAGTAGCACCAAACAGTTGTCCAAGGAACCTCCGCCGAGACCCGTGGGTAGGAGTAGCACAACATAGAGAGTCCAAGCCCTAGCAGAAGATTCCCCCAAGCCCCCGCTGGTCAGAGGGTCCTTCCGAGCCCCTAAGCGGCCGCTACATCTCCTGGACGTCACTTATTCTGCACCTGGACGCTGGCGTACTCCGAACTCGCTTCCTCGGCCTTGGGTGCCGGCCGCTTGGGCGCTTTGTTCAGCTGGACCATATCCAAGTCCGCGTAGGTGACATTGTTGTCATTGGGCAACGGTTGCTGCACCGCCTGGAGCGTGGCGTATTCCGACTGGAGGGGGCTTTCCACCCCCGGGCAGGGTCTCTTCTGGGCCGCCTTGTCGAAGTTGAGATCCGCGTAGGCCACGTTGTTGGGATCGGTGTCCTGAGCGAGCCGTGGCGGAAAGGGAGAGAAGGGGGGAAGAGAAAAGAAAAAAGACATTTTATTGCAGAACTGCAGAAAAAACAATGGCTGCCAACCTGCCTTCCACTGAGAACCTGAATACTGCACAAGTCAAAAAGAAGGCAGTGAAAATATTGACTGATCCCTCGCATCCTGGACACAAGCTGGATCTATTATTTATCCCAGACATGTTTAAACTCAGTCACTGTGGATTTACCAACCACATTTGGTGGAAGTTTGTTCCAAGCATCTACTCCTCTTTCGGTAAAATGATATTTTCTCATGTTGCTTCTGATCTTCCCCCCAACTAACCTCAGATGCTAGAAGGGAGTGGGGGATTGATTGATTGATTGATTGATTGATTCAATCAATCAATCAATCAATCAATCAGATTTCTATGCCGCCCTTCTCCTGGGACTTTGTTCTCTGTTTATATCATAGAAACATAGAAACACAGAAGACTGACGGCAGAAAAAGACCTCATGATCCATCTAGTCTGCCCTTATACTATTTCCTGTATTTTATCTTAGGATGGATATAGTGATACCTCGTCTTACAAACGCCTCATCATACAAACTTTTCGAGATACAAACCTGTGCTTTAAGATTTTTTTGCCTCTTCTTACAAACTATTTTCACCTTACAAACCCACCGCCGCAGCTGGGATGCCCTGCCTCCGGACTTCCGTTGCCACAGAAGTCCAGAGGTGGGGTTTCCCATGGGGGGGAGCCTCAGGGAAATCCCAGCAGTGCAAAAACGGGCGCTTCGGCTGGCAAAAGGGGTGAATTTTGGGCTTGCACGCATTAATCGCTTTTCCATTGATTCCTATGGGAAACATTGTTTCGTCTTACAAACTTTTCACCTTAAGAATCTCGTCCCGGAACCAATTAAGTTTGTAAGACAAGGTATCACTGTATGTTTATCCCAGGCATGTTTAAATTGCCTGGGATAAACATATATCAGTTAAATTCAGTTACTGTGGATTTACCAACCACATCTGCTGGAGGTTTGTTCCAAGGATCTACTACTCTTTCAGTCAAATAATATTTTCTCATGTTGCTTTTGATCTTTCCCCCAACTAACTTCAGATTGTGTCCCCTTGTTCTTGTGTTCACTTTCCTATTAAAAACACTTCCCTCCTGAACCTTATTTAACCCTTTAACATATTTAAATGTTTCGATCATGTCCCCCCTTTTCCTTCTGTCCTCCAGACTTTACAGATTGAATTCATTAAGTCTTTCCTGATACGTTTTATGCTTAAGACCTTCCACCATTCTTGTAGCACATCTTTGGACCCGTTCAATTTTTGTCAATATCATTTTGTAGGTGAGGTCTCCAGAACTGAACACAGTTTTTTTAATCTTGTAAGCCACCCTGAGTCTCTTGGAGAACGGCAGCCTAGAAATTCAAATTAATAAAATAAGTAAGCAAATAAATAAATATCCTCCACTTCTCTTTCTCTCCCTCCCTCTGCAAGCTTCCCTCCCTTCTAGCACTGATGATGTTAGCTATTGTTGTGGTTAGCTCTGGCCCAGCTCCTGCCCCAAGGACTGTGGATGTGGGGGAGACATCCACATGCTGCAGGCCTGTTTTGCCCCCCCGTTGGAATCTGCTGATGAAGGCTCCTCTGACCAAGAAGACATGAGTGACAGGGAGGAGGAGAGTGTGGCAGACAGCTCAGAAGGAGATCAATTATCTAGCTCCTCCTTGGATTCAGAACAAGAGTTAATGATACAGCCACGCATGAGGAGAGCGATGCATAGGCAACAACAACTGAGAGATTATTATCAAAGAAAATGAGGCCACCTGTGGTTGGGTGGGGCTGTGGTCATTAGTGAGGCTGCTATAAATAGCAGCCTGTGGGTTTGGCCATTGTGGAGGATTATCTGATCGTTGTGTTTCGTGACTGCTTTGCTGACTTTGACCTTTTGTGTGCTGATTTTTCCCCGCTTTGAAACTAAACCAGAGCAAAGTGTGTTTCACTTTGTGACAGAAGAAGGACTGTGAATTGCCTCACAGCTGCAAGCTAAGTATCACAGAACTGATAAGGGACTTGTACCAATTACCAGTTTGTTTGGAGACTAGTGCTCTTTGCTATACCAAAAGAGGGCTTAGGTTAAGGGAATTTTCATTATAAAGAACATTGTTTTGAATTTTCAAACGTGTGTGTGTCTGAAATTTGTACCTGTGAATTTTTGGGAGGAGTCTACCAGAGAGCCCGACAGGACAGCTATTTGGCTCATGAAACATCTGCACAAAAACAACCTAGGCAACCAATCCCAAAGAGGATTCTGGGAGTTGTAGTTCTGACCTCTTAAAAATGGCTAAGGGTTGAAAAACTCTGGTTTAAATCCTCAAATATAACGCGAGTTCTCCCCCCCCGCTGCTTTTAAATTAAGATTTAAGATCTTAACACCAACCGGCTTCAATCTGTCTACCTAGGGCGGAAGGCAGATTTTCTTAGTGAGCAAATGGATAAACAACATATGGCTAAGAAAGAAGGCGTAAATCTGGAGGGACTGCGATTCTAATTCTGCCACTTTCCCCCGTTAAGTGAGCTGGCTTTAGAATGGGGATTGTGTGTGTGTTGTGTTGTGTTGTGTATGCATGTGTGTATTTGCTCCACCAGGCACAGCTCCCAGCATGCCTTGCAACAGGACCCAGGGTTTACAGTTTGCAAGAATATAGAAGCACAGAATCCTAGGGCTTGGAAGGAAATCCAGAGGTCTTCTACTCCAGCCCCCTGCTCAACCTTATACAGGGAGTTCTCCACTTTAGTGACTGTTTGAAGTTAAGACGGCACTGAAAAAGGTGACTTATGGCCATTATTTTTCACACTTATCATCATTGCAGCTTCTCCCATGGTTATGTGATCAAAATTCATGAAAGTAGGCAAATATGACTCATCATAATAATAATATTAGTCTACTGAAAGAGTAGTAGATGCTTGGAAGAAACTTCCAGCAGATGTGGTTGGTAAATCCACAGGAACTGAATTTAAACCTGCCTGGGATAAACATAGATCCATTCTAAGATAAAATACAGGAAATAGTATAAGGGCAGACTAGATGGACCAGGAGGTCTTTTTCTGCCATCAATCTTCTATATTTCTATGTATCTATAATAATAAGGGGACCCTACATCTCCCTCTACTGAGGATCAAACTCACAACCTCCTGATTGTGAAGCAAGAGCTCCGCCTCTAGGCCACAGCAGTTTTCACCGCAGTTTGACCCTAAGCTATTTTCTTCTTCTTCTTCTTATTTATTAGATTTGTATGCCGCCCCTCTCCGCAGACTCGGGGCGGCTCACAACAACAATAAAACAATATACAACAAATCTAATAATTTAAAAGTCACTAAAAACCCCTTATTAAAAAGCAAAAACATACACACAAACATATCATGCATAAACTGTATAGGCCCGGGGGAGATGTCTCAATTCCCCCATGCCTGACGGCAGAGGTGGGTTTTAAGGAGTTTACGAAAGGCAAGGAGGGTGGGGGCAATTCTAATCTCCGGAGAGAGCTGGTTCCAGAGGGTTGGGGCCGCCACAGAGAAGACTCTTCCCCTGGATCCCTTATGATATAGGGTCTCCTGTTTGAGCAGGGGGTTGGACTAGAAGACCTCCAAGGTCCCTTCCAACTCGGCTATTCTGGTTCACCCTACGATTTAGCGTCCAATATTCCCTGTTATCATCTTCGTTGCTCTTCTCTGCAGCCCCAGGAATGGATATCGGGGTGGGCAGTTTTCCAAACAACAAAGCCAGCCAGGCCTCTATTGTGAGAGCAAAGTTGTCACTGCCCCGTTTCCGCAGACAGCTGCGGTAGACGCGCACAACTGTCTAGTAGTGGGACGGCAGGGCGGGGACGGCTTGGTTGGCTCAGCAAAAAAAAATATCGCACAATGGAGCCATTCAAAAGCCTCTCTCTAAAAATACAACTCACGCTCGTCTCTTTGCGCAGCTGGGCCTTTTCATAAAACCTTTTGGGAAGACGGGAACGAGAGGAGAGAGAGAGAGAGAGAAATATTCTGTACAGCCAGCAATCTTTGTGAAAAGGGACAGATTCTTCTCTCCACGACTTTCCGTTCCGTACGATAAACAATATGGAGTTTTGGGGATGGGGTGGTAGAGGAGGGGAGGAAGGCTCGCTTGTGTGTTTGTGTGTGTGAACTCTTGTCGTTTAGAAAAACACCCAGTGCACACACACCCCTTGATCCTTCACGTAGGCCTCACTGAAGCCTGAGACGGTGAAAAAATGGCCCCACAGGCAAACCGGAAGTGCAGAGGAATGAATTTCTGGTTTGCCTGTGGGGCCATTTTTCACACCCCAGGGCTTTAGGGAAGCTTCCTTGAAGCTACTGGAGGGCAAAATGGCCTTCTCCAAGGCTGAAAATCAGCTGTCCAGTGCGCACATGTGCACTGAAGCTGACATAGAGCAACACCTTGCATGCCCTCTGATATGCCATAGGTTCACCATTAGTGTTGGGCGAACCGAACCAGCACAATTTGGGTCCGTACCGAATTTTGTGGTGTTCGGCATGCCAGATCCGAACCTGAATTTTTTAAAAAATTCGTGCTCCGGTTTGGCGCTCGTGCCGAACATCGCGAAAGCCACCACCTGGCTGTCATCTGCTGAGAAGAGGAGGAGGAGCCGGGCGCCGGTGGCGGCGGAGGAAGGCAAACACCGGGGAGCTGTCAGACGGTCGGGAGGCTGGGAGGGAGGCACAAAAGGAGCTGGGGAATACCTTCCACGAAGAGATTCCGGGGGCGGAGCTTTGACATCACGTATACCGGCAGGTTGCTAAGGACGCCATGGTGATCTCTTCCTGGATTCCATGGAATCTCTTCGTGGGAGAGATTCCCCAGCTCCTTCAAAGGGAAGCCTTTTCATGTAAAATATTTTTCTTTTTTACGAAAAAAAGGACGCCGCAGTGGCGCTGCAAGCAAAGGGAGGTCTTTTTTCATAAAAATAAAAATAAATAAAAATAAAAAATCCGTAAAAATAAAAAACGATGGGATTCCGGGTGGGGGGGGGAGCTTTGGCGCCACGGACCGTTCAGGTTCGGGTTCAGGTTCGGATGAATTTTGCGTGAAGTTCGTCCGCACTTGCTGAACCCGAACACCGTTGGGTTCGCCCATCACTATTCACCATCACTGCTGTAGAGGGTTACCTGTCATTTTGATTTAAGCAACGCGTCATAAGTTGAGGACAGCCACAAACCATGAAACATAAAACTTAACTCAGCTACCAGATTTTTTCCCCCTCTGCAGCCCAATTTTTTAAATATTAGAGTTGTTCACTGTACACTGTTTTACTATTGTTGTGAGCTGTCCTGAGTCTTCGGAGAGGGGCGGCATACAAATCTAATTAATAATAATAATAATAATAATAATAATAATAATAATAATAATCCTTTATTATTATTATCTTTTTTATTACTATCCTTTTTTATTATTATCCTTTTTATTATATAAATTATTATTTATTATTATTATTTTATTATTATTTATTATTATTCTTTTTTTTAAAAATCCTTCTACAAATTGTATCTGAAAAAAGCTGATAAGGCCATTCAGGGCCACAAATTTATGGACTGGTTTACCCCCCTCTTTATCTTCCAGCTTGAGTGCGGGTGGGGGGTGGAGATGAAATTTCTCCAAATTTGGAACTTTTTAAGCCCGTTTCCCCATTCGCTTGAAAACTCTGCTGAGTTGCAAAAAAAGAAGAAGAGGATTTTAAGCTGCAAGATGAAACTCCTATTTGGGGCATCAAAAGCAGCAAAAAGAAGCGAGGATTTGGGATTATTCCTAGCTGGGGATGACGAATATTTTGAGAATTATTTTCGCCGCAAAAAGGAATCTTTTTTGGGGCGTGCCTCATTCCTTTATCTAGCTACTTCTGCTGTCCCAATAATTCCTAGTTAACAGAATAACAGAAATGTAGGAAGGGACCTTGAAGGTCTTCTAGTCCAACCCTGTGCTTAAGGCAGGAAGTCTTATACCAGTGTTTCCCAACCTTGGCAACTTGAAGATATTTGGACTTCAACTCCCAGAATTCCCCAGCCAGTGAACCTCCAGGGGGGGGTGGGAGAAGCTGTTTTCGCCCTCCCCAGGCACTGAATTATAGTGTGGGAACTTGTACATGCGCGATAGCACACCTACACGCTCTTTCAGCACCCGAGGAAAAAAAGGTTCGCCATCACTGGTATAAGGAATGTGGGAAAAGGCAGATTTAGGGCCTTTTTTTTCAGAGCACAAGCTCCAATTTCACCAGCTGGATTTTCCAATTTCGGCTCGCCTAAGATAAACCCATACCACATCTCAGACATCAACACCCTTGAAAATGTCCAAAGATATTTCACCAGAAGAGCCCTTCACTCCTCCACTCGAAACAGAATACCCTACGAAAATAGACTAACAATCCTGGGCCTAGAAAACCTAGAACTACGGCGCCTAAAACACGATCTGAGTATTACCCACAAGATCATATGCTGCAACGTCCTACCGGTCAATGACCACTTCAGCTTCAACCGCAATAACACAAGAGCACGCAACAGATTCAAACTTAATACGAACCGCTCCAAACCTGACTGTAAAAAATATGATTTCAACAATCGAGTTATCGAAGCGTGGAACTCATTACCGGACTCAATTGTGTCAACCCCTAACCCCCAACACTTCTCCCTTAGACTCTCCACGATTGACCTCTCCAGGTTCCTAAGAGGCCAGTAAGGGGCGTACATAAGTGCACTGGTGTGCCTTTTGTCCCCTGTCCAATTGTCTTTCCTTTCTCTCACTTATCATATATATTTTCTTTCTTTCATATATCCTCTCCTCTAAGTTCACCTTCACCCTCTTTTATATTATCACGTGTCTATTTTTCTTCCTATGTATTTGTGTATTGGACAAATGAATAAATTAAAAAAAAAATGAATGAAATGCTAAACAGGCTTTCAAGGTTTAATATTGTTTGTGACAGGCTGCCACTGCGAAATCAAAAAAAATGAGCAAAAGAATCAAGTAAAGCCACGAAGCCGCTCCTATTATTCCAATTCCATTCCTAAAGGATAACTCTGCAAGCTGGTTGACATCCCTGTTTTTAAAGTTGCATTCCAGCAGACAGAAGTTCATTTGTTAAAATTCTGCATCAGGGATGGGAAACAATGCTACTCCTGAAATGCTGAATAATTCCCAACATTCGGTGTGATTACTGTCTCTGCTAATATTAGCAAGCTGTATTTCTAGATCTATTATAGTCCGTCCAGACAGATTCTATTGTAATGGGAACTTTTATTAAAAGATTAGCACTATCTTCTGCAGTTGGTGGGAAAAAATATCTGTTAGCACTGAGATATTTGCAGTTGCAAGGCTGGGTGTTTTTAAGGGGGAGTGAGGTGAGAGACACTGGGGAGACCAGAGTAAGGAAGGGGTGTAGCTGCCATAGCATGTTAGGATAGGATTTGATATCTGGACTTCTAACAACAAATGCCTTATACACTCCGATTCCATTAGCCAGGAACAGGACTGCACGTAGGTCACAAAGTGAGTCTGCATTTCTGGTGAAATCTGCTTAGGAAGTGACTGGCCATAAAACGATTCAGTGGCTCTCCTCGAATAACAAGAATGTGTCAACAGGAAAAGAACTGTGTGATCAAAAGACACAATTTACATTCCCTGGGGTAAACAGGACGAAGACTGCGATAAAAAGACCTTGCTTTGTGGTAAACAGGAGATAGCCGTATTAACAACAAAGGGGCCCAGGAAATTGAGAGCTGGGGTGGCGCAGCAGGTAGAGTGCTGTACTGCAGGCCACTGAAGCTGACTTATAGATCTGAAGGTCAGGGGTTCAAATCTCATCACCGGCTCAAGGTTGACTCAGCCTTCCATCCTTCCGAGGTGGCTAAAATGAGGACCCAGATTGTGGGGGCAATAGCCTAGCTCTGTTAAAAAAGTGCTATTGCTAACATGTTGTAAGCCGCCCTGAGTCTAAGGAGAAGGGCGGCATAAAAATCGAATGAATAAACAAACAAACAAACAAACAAACAAACAAACAAATAGGCCATGAGAGACATTTGTTCAGTAGAAACTAGTTACGTGCCATATGGAGATGGGAAGGACTTGGAAGTTGTGTCATATCTTAGAGTTACGTTATTGGATGTTTGTATATCACTTGACATGTACGTATAATCTATCCCATTTGCATAGGCCCCCCAATAAAAGGAGGTGCACAGCTCAATACTGTGTCATTTCACCCGGAGAGAAATGTGTCCAAGTTTTCTTTCTAGGATTCACGTTTGTGAGTGACTCCCCATGGCTGGGCTTGCTCTAAGTCCCTTTGAAGATATCGTTCCCCTCAGGGACTTTGCAGCATCTTCAAAGGGGGGGGGGCAGACCGGGTTGAATGGGAAGGAGGAGGGTGGTCACCCACACCCTGATAAGATGGAGTAGCTGTGGGTTCTGCCTCCCAAGGACAATCCCACCTATCCGTCCATCACCCGGGGGGGGGGGGAATTATTGACCCCCTCGGAGAGGGTCCGCAACTTGGACGTCCTCCTTGATCCACAGCTCACATTAGAGAAACATCTTTCAGCTGTGGCAAGGGGGGCGTTTGCCCAGGTTCGCCTGGTGCTCCAGTTGCGGCCCTATCTGGACCGGGACTCACTGCTCACAGTCACTCATGCCCTCATCACCTCGAGGTTCGACTACTGTAATGCTCTCTACATGGGGGTACCTTTGAAAAGTGTTCGAAAACTTCAGATCGTGCAGAATGCAGCTGCGAGAGCAGTCATGGGCTTACCTAGGTATGCCCATGTTTCACCAACACTCCGCGGTCTGCATTGGTTGCCGATCAATTTCCGGTCACAATTCAAAGTGTTGGTTATGACCTTTAAAGCCCTTCATGGGATTGGACCAGAATATCTCCGAGACCGCCTTCTGCCGCACGAATCCCAGCGACGGATTAGGTCCCACAGAGTGGGCCTTCTCCGGGTCCCGTCAATTAAACAATGTCGATTGGCGGGCCCCAGGGAAGAGCCTTCTCTGTTGCAGCCCCGACTCTCTGGAACCAGCTACCGCAGAGATTAGAACTGCCCCTACTCTCCTTGCCTTTCGTAAGCTCCTTAAGACCCACCTTTGTCGTCAGGCATGGGGGAACTGAGACATCTCCCCCGGGCATATACAATTTATGCATGGTATGTTTGTATGTATGTTTGCTTAGTAAATGGTTTTTTAAAAATATTTTAAATTATAATTATTAGATTTGTCATGAACTCTTTTATTTTGTTGTGAGCCGCCCCGAGTCTGCGGAGAGGGGCGGCATACAAATCTAAATAATAAATAAATAAATAAATAAACTTCAGGAGAAAGAAAGCACCGTGACCTGGGTGACCGGCGTGCTCGTGGAGTGAATTTCATTGCACGGCACTTGAAAAGTGCTGCGCGGAAGTTTGTTGTTTGGCTGCGCCACTGCGCCGTCACGCAGCTTAGAGGGAACAGTGTTTATGACCAATCCTCGCATGTATGACTGTTGCAGCATTCCCCATGGTCACATAATCAAAATTTGGGGACTTGTATTTAGGACAATTGAAGCATCTCGAGGTCATGTGATCCCAGCCTGCTTCAGACAAGTAGGCAACGGAGGAAACCAGATCCGCTTAACAACCTCGTGGATATTAATATCCATGGGGGAAAAAAGCTGGTAAAATCAGGTGTGTCTCATTTAATGACCACATTACTTGGGAACTGCTCTAATTGTGGTTGTAAGTTGAGGATTGTTTATAAAGGACCGGGTATTTTTCCCCCCAAAGCTTGTACAGTGGTACCTCTACTTATGAACTTAATTTGTTCCGTGACCAGGTTCTTAAGTAGAAAGGTTTGTAGGAAGAAGCAATTTTTCCCATAGGAATCAATGTAAAAGCAAATAATGCGTAGCAACTGGGGAAACCACAGGGAGGGTGGAGGCCCTGTTTCCTCCCAGGAGATTCCTAGAGAGGCCCCACGGAGGCTTCTTTCTGCCTTTTCCAGCCCTGTTTCCTCCCAGGAGATTCCTAGAGAGGCCCCACAGAGGCTTCTCCCCGCCTTTTCTGGCCCTGTTTCCTCCCAGGAGATTCCTAGAGAGGCCCCAGGGAGGCTTCTCCCTGCCTTTTCCGGTTACAGTTTCGGAGGCTCGGGTTTGTAAGTGGAAAATGGTTCTTGAGAAGAGACAAAAAAAATCTTGAACACCCAGTTTTTATCTAGAAAAGTTCATAAATAGAGGTGTTCTTAGGTAGAGGTACCACTGTATTTTAAAATTAGCTTCCTCCAATTTAGGGAATGCTTTTCTGTCTCCACTTAAGACCTGCTAGCCCCGTAATTTCATTTTTTCCTCCTAGCTTTTAATACGGCTTGATTTGGTAAGTGCTTTACTTACATTTTAGTCCATTTAGTTCTTTCCCGATCAACTTCGGGGAAAAATCAGCAGGTTACAAAATTTACTTTGGCCTATGTTGCATTTTCCACCATTTAAGTCTGTTCAAACTGTCAAAGCTTCCTTTCAAAAAGGTCTGAATTATGGCCTGCAAAAGTGAGCCGGGGGCACTTTAAGCCAATTTAATTTCTTCCCCATAATGTTAGGGTTGGTCTTTCCTTGTTTAGGAAGTCCACCTCGCCCTGTTTAAATTAAGTGTTTTGAGTGCGAACAGGCCATGATGACTCTATAGTAGAGAAGAGAGAGCAAAAAAACAAAATAAAACCCAGCTTTCAGAATATTTCAAGCTTAGAGAGAAAATTTTTGAGAAAAGACATTGATTGAATTTTATTGCTGTTTTTTTAATTTATTGGATTATTATTATTTATTGGATTTGTATGCCGCCCCTCTCTGCAGACTCGGGGCGGCTAACAACAATGATAAAAAACAACATGTAACAATCCAATTTAATAAAACAACTAAAAACCCTTATTATAAAAAACCAAACATACACACAAACATACCATACATAACTTGTAATGGCCATGGGGAAGGAATATCTTAACTCCCCCATGCCTGGCAACAAAGGTGGGTCTTGAGTAATTTGCGAAAGACAAGGAGGGTGGGGGCCGTTCTAATCTCTGGGGGGAGTTGATTCCAGAGGGCCGGGGCCGCCACAGAGAAGGCTCTTCCCCTGGGCTCCGCCAGACAACATTGTTTAGTCGACGGGACCCGGAGAAGGCCAACTCTGTGGGACCTTATCGGCCGCTGGGATTTGTGCGGTAGAAGGCGGTTCCGGATTATCTGTGTGAAACAGAAAAATATGGATTTTTTTTTCCTTATCGAAAATGTGACGAGAAGGAACAGGTGAAATCTGATCAAGGAGAGAAGCAAAATGAAATTCAATGTAGAGAAAAGTAAAGTTCTACACTTAGGTAAAATACCCAAAATTATACCTATAGACTGGGTGAAACCAGGCTTAATAGCAGTGACTGCGAATGGGATTTTGGAGTCTTAATGGACAACCAGCTAGACATGAGCCAACAGTGTGTAGCTGCAGCCCCAAAAGCCAATGCAATCTTAAATTGCGTTAACGGAGGGATACAATCAAGATCAAGTGAGGTACTGATACAACTGTATAAAGCCTTAGGTGTTGTGGTTAGCTCTGGCCTAGCTCCTGCCCCAAGGACTGTGGATGTGGGGGAGACATCCACACGCTACAGGCCTGTTTTGCCCCCGGTGGAATCTGCTGATGAAGGCTCCTCTGACCAAGAAGACATGAGTGACAGGGAGGAGGAGAGTGGGGCAGACAGCTCAGAAGGAGATCAATTATCTAGCTCCTCCTTGGATTCAGAACAAGAGTTAATGATACAGCCATGCATGCGGAGAGCGATGCATAGGCAACAACAACTGAGAGATTATTATCAAAGAAAATGAGGCCACCTGTGGTTGGGTGGGACTGTGGTCATTAGTGAGGCTGCTATAAAGAGCAGCCTGTGGGTTTGGCCATTGTGGAGGATTATCTGATCGTTGTGTTTCCTGACTACTTTACTGACTTTGACCTTTTGTGTGCTGATTTTTCCCGCTTTGAAACTAAACCAGGGCAAAGTGTGTTTCACTTTGTGAAAAAGAAGGACTGTGAATTGCCTCACAGCTGCAAGCTAAGTATCATAGAACTGATAAGGGACTTGTACAAATTACCAGTTTGTTTGGAGATGAGTGATCTTTGCTATACCAAAAGAAGGCTTGGTTTAAATGAATTTTCATTATAAAGAACATTGTTTTGAATTTTCAAATGTGTGTTTGTCTGAAATTTGTACCTGTGAATTTTTGGGAGGATTCTGCCAGAGAGCCCAACAGAACACAATGTAGAGAAAAGTAAAATTCTACACTTAGGTAAAAATACCCAAAATTATACCTATAGACTGGGTGAAACCAGGCATAATAGCAGTGACTGTGAGTGGGATCTTGGAGTCTTAGTGGACAACCAGCTAAACATGAGCCAACAGTGTGTAGCTGCAGCCCCAAAAGCCAATGCAATCTTAAATTGTGTTAATGGAGGGATACAATAAAGATCAAGTGAGGTACTAATACAACGTTATAAAGCCTTAGTTTGACCACACCTGGAGTATTGCATCCAGTTTTGGTCACCACATTATAAAAAAGGACGTTGAGTGCAGAGGAGAGAGGGGACTGGAGGCTAAAACACACGAAGAAACATACATTTAAATATGTTAAAGGGTTAAATAAAGTTCAGGAGAGAAGTGTTTTCAATAGGAAAGTGAACCCAAGAACAAGGGGGCACAATCTGAGGTTAGTTGGTCCCTAAGGTATTCTGGTCTGATGCCATGAAGGGCTTTATAGGTCATAACCAACACTTCGAATTGTGACCGGAAACTGATCGGCAACCAATGCAGACTGCGGAGTGTTGATGTGACATGGGCATATTTAGAGAAGCCCATGATTGCTCTCGCAGCTGCATTCTGCATGATCTAAAGTTTCTGAACACTCTTCAAAGGTAGCCCCATGTAGAGAGCGTTACAGTAGTCGAACCTCGAGGTGATGAGGGCATGAGTGACTGTGAGCAAAGACTCCCGGTCCAGATAGGGCCGCAACTGGTGCACCAGGCGAACCTGGGCAAACACCCCCCTCGCCACAGCCGAAAGATGGTGCTCTAATGTGAGCTGTGGATCGAGGAGATAAATGAAAAACAAACAAACATTATGTTTTAAACTTAAGAGTTTATTTTAAATTTATACCCTATCAATTATACAAAAAATTCAGAAGTTATTCCTTTATATTTCTTTTCCCTTCCTTTTCTTTCTGTACATTTAAGTTTTGCTTTCTCCTTTGTTTGTTTTTTTGTTTTCTTTCTTAATTATTAGTTCTACTTACCTCTTGCTTCTGTGGTTAATAATCTAAAACTCATTTTAAAAAAAACCTCTTTTTTTTTACACTTTTAAAAAATCCCAACTCTCAAAGTACAGACCGAAGGCTTAGGAAAATTTGTACCATCTCTTAGAAAAACTGCCGTACTGAAAAGATTTATGTTCTTAGGATAATGAGGCTATCTTTTTTTCTATTTTAATACACTGATCCTCTGGAAAAAAATAACACAATTAATCACAGGATAATGGCCTATTTGGCTAGGCTCATCACACTTTCTCTCTCCAAGTGCAAAAAAGTTACACTAATTTAGGATGAAAATAATTCCTCCAAGTTAACAGGCTCAATAGTTGTGACTTTGAGAGAGATCTTGGAGTCCTAATGGACAATTACTTAAGTACGAGCCACCATTGTACTGCAGCTGCCAAAATTGCCAATGCCGTCCTAGGCTTCATTAACAAAAGGACAGAATCAAGATCACATGAAACATTGATACCACTTTATAATGGCTTACCATGTTTCCCCGAAAATAAGACACTGTCTTATATTAATTTTTGCTCCAAAAGTTGTGCTACGTCTTATTTTGGGGGGATGCCTTATATTTCTCAAATAAGACAAATTCACAGGGAGAAAAGCTGACACCCCCCAAAGAAAGTGTACCGTATGGTACACTGATTACGGTACGGTACCTGTCAGTATGGCACCCGCCCACACAAACGACGGCACTTATATGGTACAGCAGTATACTCCCGCTATTGCAGCTTCCGGCCACCAGAGGAGCTACAGTCTACGCACTGTAGTGGAGACTGTAATGGCGGTGAGACAGCAGCAGACTGTGTCTGCTGTACTGGACGGTACAAAGCGATGGAAGGGGCCAGCAGGGGACGCCACATTATTATGGTACCGCTATGAACAGCTTTGAATGGAACCGTATGTTTTTCCACCGTACCGTATGTTAACTTGACTACGGCTTATTTTCGGGGGGTGCCTTATATTAGCAAATTTTGCAAAACCTCTGACATGCCTTACTTTCGGGGTACGTCTTATTTTTGGGGAAACAGGGTAGTAAGGCCACACTTGGAATGCTGCATCTAGAAGATAGACTCAAGACCCAAATGGATCTTGACAGACAAACACTGGGCCCTATGTAATAAAATGAAATTCAATGTAGAGAAAAGTCACGTTCTACACTCAGGCAACCTCCCCATCCACAAAAAAAGTATACATATAAACTGGGGGAAACCAGGCTTAATTATTATTATTACGGTTGACCTATCCAGATTCCTAAGAGGTCAGTAAGGGGTGAGTACAAGTGCACTAGAGTGCCTTCTGTCCCCTGTCCTATTGCTCTCCTATATCTCCTATACCTTTTTTCTATTCCCATATCACTTCTTCTATTCTTTCATTGATATGTTCTATTACTATATCTTCTTCTTCTATATCTATATTTTACTATGAGTATCTCCTCTATAACTTTCATCATGTATTTTACTATGTGTATATAGATATATACCCACTAAAACACTCATTGTGTATTGGACAAAATAAATAAATAAAATAAATAAATAGATTAAAAGATAGATTTTTAAGCACCGGAGCCCTGTAGAAGACATAGCCTCCCGTCCCCTGTCCTATTGTCTCTCCTATATCTCATATATCGTATCTACTATTCTTCTATTCTATTCTTATATTACTCTCATAATATCCTATTCTCTAATGGATATATTCTCTTCCTAAATTTTCACTTCTATTTGTTCTCTAATATATTTTACTCGAGTATAACCTCTATAGCCTTCATTGTGTATTATTGTCCATTGGACAAAATAAATAAATAAAATAAATAAATAAATTATTTATTAGACTTAATGAACTCAATCT
Organism: Erythrolamprus reginae; assembly: GCF_031021105.1. Taxonomy (NCBI): domain Eukaryota; kingdom Metazoa; phylum Chordata; class Lepidosauria; order Squamata; family Dipsadidae; genus Erythrolamprus; species Erythrolamprus reginae. Next base: position 5,465,371 of record NC_091952.1, on the reverse strand, counting down.
GACTTAATGAACTCAATTTGTATAGTCTGGAGGACAGAAGGAAAAGGGGGGACATGATCGAGACATTTAAATATCTTATAGGGTCAAATAAGGTTCAGGAGGGAAGTGTTTTTAATAGGAAAGTGAACCCAAGAACAAGGGGACACAATCTGAAGTTAGTTGGGGGAAAGATCAAAAGCAACATGAGAAAATATTATTTTACTGAAAGAGTAGTAGATCCTTGGAACAAACTTCCAGCAGACATGGTTGGTAAATCCACAGTAACTGAATTTAAACATGCCTGGGATAAACATATATCCATCCTAAGATAAAATACAAAAAAAATAGTATAAGGGCAGACTAGATGGACCATGAGGTCTTTTTCTGCCGTCAGTCTTCTATGTTTCTAGATTTGTATGCCGCCCCTCTCTGTAGGCTCTTAATAGCAGTGGATCTTGGAGTACATGCCCTGGAAGGCGTCTTCGGGGACCTCTCACAAGGTCTTCATCATGGCTGATTGGAACTCTTCTATGGACGAAAAACGTGCCTTGTCACAACACGCTACGGGTCTGTGAGTTCCTGGCCAAACACCAGGTGCCACCACTCCCCCACTCCCCCTATAGTCCTGATGTTACCCCAGCAGACTTCTTTTTGTTCCCAGCCCTGAAAGGAACCCATTTTTCATCCATAGAAGAGATCCAATCAGCTGTGACGAAGACCTTGCGAGAGGTCCCCAAAGATGCTTTCCAGGTTGTGTACCGGTCATGGCAGAGTTGCTGGAAAAACTGTGTAGAGGCCCAAGGACAGTGAAGAATTTTAAGTGTTTGTGCAAATCTGTTCAATAAATTACTTTTTAAAAAATAATTGCATTACTTTTGGAATGCACCCTGTATAGTAGAGTGATACCTTGTCTTACAAACTTAATTGGTTCCAGAACGAGGTTCTTAAGGTGAAAAGTTTGTAAGACGAAACAATGTTTCCCATAGGAATCAATGGAAAAGTGATTAATGCGTGCAAGCCCAAAATTCACCCCTTTTGCCAGCCGAAGCACCTGTTTTTGTACTGCTGGGATTCCCCCAAAATTCACCCCTTTTGCCAGCCGAAGCACCCGTTTTTGCACTGCTGGAATTCCCCTGAGGCTCCCCTCCATAGGAAACCCCACCTCCGGACCTCTGTGTTTTTGCAATGCTGCGATTTCACTGAGGCTCCCCTCGCTGGGAAACCCCACCTCTGGACTTCCGTTGCCAGCGAAGTGCCCGTTTTTGCGCTGCTGGGATTCCCCTGCTGGGATTCCCTTGCAGCATCACAAAAACACGGAAGTCCGGGGGTGGGGTTTCCCAGCGAGGGGAGCCTCAGGGGAATCCCAGCAGCGCAAAAAAGGGTGTTTCGCTGGCAACGGAAGTCCGGAGGTGGGGCATCCCAGCGGCGGCGGTGGGTTTGTAAGGTGAAAATAGTTTGTAAGAAGTATCTCAAAAAGTTTGTATGACGAGGTGTTTGTAAGACGAGGTATCACTGTATATCTTTCCATTGTCCCATTTCTTAGTCTTTTTCCCATCTTATCTTTCCCGTCATATCTTTCCCATCTTTCCCATTATACCATTTTGTCCAAACCTTATAATAGTCCGACTCATTTTGTCCTTTCAATTCTGTGGTCAATTTGTTCATTTCTGCACACCTGTATATCTTGCCAATCAATATTTTCCACTGGAGATTTGTCATCCTTCCAGTATTGAGCATATGCAATTCTATTCTGTTCCGTGGGTTAAAAGCTATTTCGCACCAAAGAGACGACCTCTATAATTATTATTTCTAGGCAGCATCTCAAAGAATAGAGAGCCCAGCCTACCTGATTCATCACTGGTGGAGATTTCTCAGCTTCGTGGAGCCTAAAGATAGAAACAAAAACTCAGATCAGCAAAAGGAGTCAACAGCAAATTGCACATAGTGAACTTTTTAAAATGAAATTAGAAACAACACCTAAAAAAAAAAATCCAAAATGGCACAGATTTTCCCTTTGAGTTTAATGAATAAAGAGCTTTGGGGGATGGAATTTTTATGTTATGCTAGCTGAATATGCTTGATCTCTACAAAACTATGTGATCGAGCATGTCCCCTTCTCTCCTCAGAATTTCCCCACAGAGGCCTCCCCTATCTTCTTCCCCCTTCTCCCTCAGAATTGCCCCACAGAGGCCTCCCCTGTCTTCTTCCCCCTTCTCCCTCAGAATTGCCCCACAGAGGCCTCTCCTATCTCATTCCCCCTTCTCCCTCAGAATTGCCTCACAGAGGCCTCTCCTATCTCATTCCTCCCTTCTCCCTCAGAATTGCCTCAGAGGCCTCTCCTATCTCATTCCCCCCTTCTCCCTCAGAATTGCCCCACAGAGGCCTCCCCTATCTTATTCCCCCTTCACCCCCAAAATTGCCTCACAGAGGTGTCTCCTATCTTATTCCCCTTTCTCCCTCAGAATTGCCTCACAGAGGCCTCCCCTACCTTATTCCCCTTTCTCCCTCAGAATTGCCCTGCAGAGGACTCTCATATCTCATTCCCCCTTCTCCTTTGGAATTGCCTCGCAGAGGACTCTCATATCTCATTCCCCCTTCTCCCTCGGAATTGCCTCACAGAGGCCTTCCCTATCTTCTTCCCCCTTCTCCCTCGGAATTGCCCCACAGAGGCCTCCCCTGTCTATTCCCCCTCCCTCAGAATTGCCTCACAGAGGTCTCTCCTGTCTTATTCCCCTTTCTCCCTCAGAATTGCCCCACAGAGGCCTCTCCTATTTTATTCCCCCTTCTCCCCCAGAATTGCCTCACAGAGCCCTCTCCTATCTTATTCCCCTTTCTCCCTCAGAATTGCCCTGCAGAAGGCTCTCCTATCTTATTCCCCTTTCTCCCTCAGAATTGCCTCACAGAGGCCTCTCCTATCTCATTCCCCCTTCTCCCTCAGAATTGCCCCGCCGAGGCCTCTCCTATCTCATTCCCCCTTCTCCCTCAGAATTGCCCCGCAGAAGGCTCTCCTATCTTATTCCCCTTTCTCCCTCAGAATTGCCTCACAGAGGCCTCTCCTATCTTATTCCCTTTTCTCCCTCAGGCTGGCCCCAGTGATACTCTCCTCTCGCCTTCTCTCCCTCAGGATTGCCCCACAGAGGCCTGTCATTTCCTATCCCCCTTCTCTTACCTCAGCCTGGCCACACTGATTTATTTATCTATTTGGTTGGATTTCTATGCCGCCCTTCTCCGCAGACTCAGGGCGGCATACATAAATGAGAATAAAATACAGTGCAACATATTGCAATGGAAAACCAAGCCTAAAACTATTATTAAAATCCCAAATATATAAAAACCAGGCATTCACATTCATTCTAACTACAATCATGCAATCATATCCTTGGCTGGAATGAGATGTTAAGCTGGAAGTTTGTTCCAAGCATCTATTACTCTTTCAGTAAAATATTATTTTCTCATGTTGCTTCCGATCTTTCCTCAACTAACCTCAGATTGTGCCCCCTTGCTCTTGTGTTCACTTTCTTATTAAAAACACTTCCCTCCTGAACCTTATTTAACCCTTTAACATATTTAAATGTTTCGATCATGTCCCCCATTTCCCTTCTGTCCTCCAGACTAGACAGATTGAGTCCATTAAGTCTTTCCTGATCAATTTGATGCTTATTAAGACCTTCCACCATTTTTGCAGACCCATTCAATTTGATCCATATCTTTTTGTAGGCGAGGTCTCCAGAACTGAACACAGTATTATTCCAAATGGGGTCTCACCAGCACTCTATACAGCGGGATCACAATCTCCCTCTTCCTGCTTGTTAGTCTTCGGAGAGGACTTGTTAGTCTTCAGAGAGGGGTGGCATACAAATCTAATAAATAATAATTATACCTCTAGCTATGCAGCCAAGCAATTCTACCTGCTTTCCCTACCATCACTACCCCTAAATCCTTCTCTTCTGAAGTTTTTGCTAACACAGACCTGCCAATAAACTCTGATTTATAGAGTTGGAAGGAACCCTGTAGGTCATCTAGTCCAACCCCCTGCCCAAACAGAAGAACCTACACCCGTAGTGGGATTGCATTGGGATTTTTGGCTGCTGCCACACACTGTTGGCTCCTAAATAATTGTTTCTCCATTATGATTCCAAGATCTCTCTCACAATTACTGCTATTAAGCCTGGTTTCACCCAGTTTATGTGTCCTGTATTATATGGGGGGTGTTTTTGCCTAAGATTTTACTTTTCTCTACATTGAATTTCATTTTGTTAGATGGGGTCCAGCGATCAAGTCTGTCAAGATCCCTCCATCCCTCCAAGCATTGTTAAACTACATTTCCCAGCATTATTTCAACAATTTGCATTTTCGCTGCAGCTGCTGTTAATGCAGTTCAGCAATAAATAAATGCTAGAGGTTCCTTAACCTTGATTTACGGGGAGAGAGACCAGGGTTTAACTTTGCCTCCAGCCATTTTTCAACAGAAATCTCTGGATCAGCCATATAGGAACTTCTGTGCAATTTTTCTGAGCCACCGCCCTCAAGATTGCTATATGGTTAAGGTGAAATATTGAGATGGAAAAAAAAAATTGTTTTATATTAAGGTCCATATTTTAACTCAGCTACGTTTTCAAGTTGACTGCGGCTATTAGTTTTGTTTAAAAAAAATCTGCATATATTTTCAATCGATGCTTTTCTCCTTGACTTTTATTATGCCTTTTGCTATTCATGTGAAAAGGCAAAGAGCTGATTTAATATTAACCAATAAATAAATATGTTTGCTACAAAGCCTTTAGCAGCATAAATTCATAGACCCGGCGAGGTCCCTGGAAAATATATTCAGGTCTTTCATAAAAGACCTGGCATAAATTAAGTAATTAAAGTTTATGGTTTGGATCAATGGGTTAGGATGCAATTATTTATTTATCTTGTCAAGTATGTATTGGTAATATACATAGATATAACATTTGTTTATACGATGGGTACTGATAAAAGGGAACTTTACAACAAGGACAGTAAGTGCACTGGTGCATATATCCCAGCTTGACTTTCACTCAAGGTATCTGGCATCGCAAAAGGTTAACACAATCATAAATATACCCAGCACATAATTAAAATGGCGGCCCAAAGAATAAAACACAGTTAATGAGAATTCCTGCTGAATGGAGAATTTTACCAGCTGGGGAGGCTGGGAAAAACAGCTAGTTGTGGTTTGCTCTGGCCCAGCTCCTGTCCCAAGGAATGTGGGGTGGATGTGGGGGCCTGTTTTGCTCCCGATAGAATCTCCCAACGAAGTCTCCTCTGACGAAGGAAACGTGAGTAGCAGGGAAGAGGGGAGTTTGGCAGACAGCCCAGGAGGAGATCAATCATCCTTATCATCCCTGGATTCTGAACCAAGAACTTATGACGGACCCACGCATGCGTAGAGTAATGCATAGGAGAGAGCAACTGAAGGATTATTACAGGAGATAAGTGAGGCCCCCTGTGGTTGGGTGGGGCTGCTGTAATTAGTGCTAGAGATAAAAAGAGCAGCGTGCTGGTTGAGCCTCGTGGATGTTTATCTGATTCATAGTTCGTTAAGATCGTGGTTTTGCTGTTTCCCTGTTCAAGACTGTGTGTGGAATTTCTGGATTTTTGGAATTGGACTCAATTTCCCAGTTACTGGGTGAGAAATTGGATTGCATTTAACCTGTGCCTTGTGTGTACCAGAAAATCCCTTTGACACTTAAAAAGGGAGTTTTTTCTGCTTTTCTATTGATAAAGACTTCTGGTTTTCTTTCTATCGTGTGGTGCGTGTCTTTTTGGACTAATTATCCTCTAATTCCGGGCGGTTGGGACACGCCGGCAGAACAGAGCTTATGGGAAGGCAGCGGAGGCTCTTGGGAATCATAGTTCCAACTTTTCTGGAAGATGGCTAGGTTGTATAATGCAGCTTCCAAAGATAGAGAGAACAACAACAACAACAGTAACAATAATAATTTATTAGACTTGTGCTGTCCCTCTCCGAAGACTCGGGGCGGCTCACAACAACAATAAACAATGCAGTACAAATCTAATGATTAAAACTATAGCTAAAACCCACTATCATTAAGAAACAGTCAATACTACACAATCATAACCATACTCAAGTCTTACTAGTCAGAAGGGGGTATATTAATTACCCCATGGCTGGTGACATAGATAGGTCTTCAAAGTCTTGTGAAAGGCGAAAAGGGTGGGGGCAATTCGAATCTCTGGGGGAAGTTGATTCCAGAGGGCTGGGGCCACCACAGAGAAGGCTCTTCCCCTAGGTCCCACCAGACGACATTGTTTAGTTGACGGGACCCGGAGAAAGCCAACTCTGTGCGACCTAATCGGCCGCTGGGATTTGTGCGGCAGAAGGCGGTCGCGTAGGTATTCTGGTTCGATGCCATGCAGTATGTCTCAGTGACCCCAAATTTGAGATGTGTGAACTTCAAGTCCCAGAATTCCCCAGCCAGCATGGATGGCTGGAGAATTCTGGGAGATGAAGTCCACTCCTCTTAAAGTTGCAAAATAACATTAGAAGTTTTTTAAAAAGGCAGAACGATAGATTATTTTCCTAGCTGAGTTACTTTAGCCACTTCTGTTGTGATTCTTTAATTGTTCCCACTATTTATATTATGTGCTCGGTTAATTTGCTTTTATTACGTTTATGCTGAGATTGCATTAAAATTCTGCCAGTTTTAATTTATTTTTAAATTTTATTTTAATTGGATTTGTATGCCGCCCCTCTCCGACGTTAATGAACACGTCGCAGGTTTAAGAGCACGATCGAGGGGGAATTTTTGACTGATTTCTGTGTTGCCGACTGTTTCAATTCTCCCTTTGGCTCAGAATTAAATCTAAATTGTTGAACGAGCAACAAAAAAAGAATATTTCTCTTTGCAAGATGTTTCCTAGGGGCCAATTGGATCTGAGTTTTGCCTCTTTCAGGAAATTTAAATCTTACTCCAAATTTTTTAGTACCGTAAAATTGATACCCTAAAATTTGCTAAGTAGAGACTAAACATCTCCCCAATTTTAACTTAGAAACATAGAAACATAGAAGACTGATGGCAGAAAAAGACCTCATGGTCCATCTAGTCTGCCCTTATACTATTTCCTATATTTTATCTTAGGATGGATGTATGTTTATCCCAGGCATGTTTAAATTCAGTTACTGTGGATTTACCAACCACATCTGCTGGAAGTTTGTTCCAAGGTTCTACTACGCTTTCAGTAAAATAATATTTTCTCACGTTGCTTCTGATCTTTCCCCCAACTAACTTCAGATTGTGTCCCCTTGTTCTTGTGTTCACTTTCCTATTAAAAACACTTCCCTTCTGAACCTTATTTAACCCTTTAACATATTTAAATGTTTTGATCATGTCCCCCCTTTCCCTTCTGTCCTCCAGACTATACAGATTGAGTTCATTAAGTCTTTCCTGATACGTTTTATGCTTAAGACCTTCCACCATTCTTGTAGCCCGTCTTTGGACCCGTTCAATTTTGTCAATATCTTTTTGTAGGTGAGGTCTCCAGAACTGAACACAGTATTCCAAATGTGGTCTCACCAGCGCTCTATATAAGGGGATCACAATCTCCCTCTTCCTGCTTGTTATACCTCTAGCTATGCAGCCAAGCATCCTACTTGCTTTTCCTACTGCCCGACCACACTGCTCACCCATTTTGAGACTGTCAGAAATCACTACCCCTAAATCCTTCTCTTCTGAATTTTTTGCTAACACACATCAGAAATAATGTCTAGCATTCTTACTCAATCTTGGTGTCTTTATTGGGTGGATTTCAACTCCCAAACTTTCAACTCCTAAAATTTCCCAGCCAGAATGCTTTAAGATGGGTGGACTTCAACAACCAGAATTCCCTAGTCAGCAAGCTTTAAAGTAGGTAGACTTCAATTCCCAGAATTCCCTAGCCAGCATGCTTTACGATGGGTGAACTTCAACTCCAACAGTCACTCATGCCCTCATCACCTCGAGGTTCGACTACTGTAACGCTCTCTACATGGGGCTACCTTTGAAGAATGTTCAGAAACTTCAGATCGTGCAGAATGCAACTCCGAGAGCAATCATGGGCTTCCCTAGGTATGCCCATGTTACACCAAGACTCCGCAGTCTGATTGGTTGCCGATCAGTTTCTGGTCACAATTCAAAGTGTTGGTTATGATCTATAAAGCCCTTCATGGCATCGGACCAGAATATCTCTGGGACCGCCTTTTGCCGCACAAATCCCAGCGACCGGTTAGGTCCAACAGAATTGGCTTTCTCTGGGTCCCGTCGACTAAATAATGTCATCTGGCGGGACCCAGGGGAAGAGCCTTCTCTGTGGCGGCCCCGACCCTCCGGAATCAACTCCTCCCAGAGATTAGGATTGCCCCCACCATCCTTGCCTTTCACAAACTCCTTAAAATCCACCTCTGGATTCCCCTGGGCTGGTTCTGTTTTATGTATGGTTTGTCTGAGATGTATAATTGTTTTTTATATTAAGGGGTTTAAATTGTTTTTAACTATTGTATTTGTACTGTTTTGCTGTTGTGAGCCGCCCCGAGTCTTTGGAGAGGGGCGGCATACAAATCTAATAAATAAATAAATAAATAAACTCCCAGAATTCCCTAGCGAGGAAGCTTTAAAGTAGGTAGACTTCAATTCCCAGAATTCCCTAGCCAGCAAGCTTTAAGATATAGAGCATGCCAGATAGGGAATTTTGGGACTTGAAAGTCTACCTATCTGGCAGGCCTTAAGCTGAGTGGACTTCATCTCCCAGAATTCCCCAGACATCATGCTTTAAGAGGAATGGACTTCAGCTCCCAGAATTCCTCAGCCTTAAAGCAACATGAGAAAATATTATTTTACTGAAAGAGTAGTAGATGCTTGGAACAAACTTCCAGCAGACGTGGTAGATAAATCCACAGGAACTGAATTTAAACATGCCTGGGATAAACATAGATCCATCCTAAGATAAAATACAGGAAATAGTATAAGGGCAGACTAGATGGACCATGAGGTTTTTTTCTGCCGTCAGACTTCTATGTTTCTATATGGATGGATGAAATTGAGAAAACAAATGCTCACGACGTGAGATATTGAAAGATCAAAAATAATAACAGGTCATTAAATCAGGTTGGTCATGTGGATGACCTGCTTTATGACCATAAAACGTAGACATCAGAGAGTTATTGTTAATGGCGAGTATTCTGAGCAGAGACAGGTTACAAGCGGTGTGCCACAAGGGTCTGTTCTGGGTCCTATTCTTTTTAATATGTTTGTGAGTGATATAGGTGAAGGTTTGGTAGGGAAGGTTTGCCTATTTGCCGATGACTCTAAAGTGTGCAATAGGGTTGATATTCCTGGAGGCGTCTGTAATGTGGTAAATGATTTAGCTTTAATGATTTAAGTGGTCAAAGCAATGGAAACTGCACTTTAATGTTTCCAAATGTAAAATAATGCACTTGGGAAAAAGGAATCCTCAATCTGAGTATTGCATTGGCAGTTCTGTGTTAGCAAAAACTTCAGAAGAGAAGGATTTAGGGGTAGAGATTTCTGACAGTCTCCAAATGGGTGAACAGTGCGGTCAGGTGGTAAGGAAAGCGAGTAGAATGCTTGGTTGCATGGCTAGAGGTATAACAAGCAGGAAGAGGGAGATTGTGATCCCGTTATATAGAGCACTGGTGAGACCACATTTGGAGTACTGTGTTCAGTTCTGGAGACCTCACCTACAAAAAGATATTGACAAAATTGAACGGGTCCAAAGATGGGCTACAAGAATGGTGGAAGGTCTTAAGCATAAAACGTATCAGGAAAGACTTCATGAACTCAATCTGTATAGTCTGGAGGACAGAAGGAAAAGGGGGGACATGATTGAAACATTTAAATATGTTAAAGGGTTAAATAAGGTCCAGGAGGGAAGTGTTTTTAATAGGAAAGTGAACACAAGAACAAGGGGACACAATCTGAAGGTAGTTGGGGGAAAGATCAAAAGCAACATGAGAAAATATTATTTCACTGAAAGAATAGTAGATCCTTGGAACAAACTTCCAGCAGACGTGGTTGGTAAATCCACAGTAACTGAATTTAAACATGCCTGGGATAAACATATATCCACTGTAAGATAAAATACAGGAAATAGTATAAGGGCAGACTAGATGGACCATGAGGTCTTTTTCTGCCGTCAGTCTTCTATGTTTCTATGTTTCTATAATGGGCAGGCTAGAATACAGTCATAAGTTGAGGACTGACTGTGTTCCCTACTTGGGCAAATCTGCATATTGAAGGCTCAGTAAATGAAAGAGAAAATAAAGAGACTTAACACAACGAATTGACACAACTATCCCCCCCCCTCAAAAAAAACCCCCGGAATGCATTAAATGAATTCCTCAAGCACCAAAAAGATAGATAAAGTCCATTTGTCTCCTTTTTTTAAAAGAGGACCGATCAGATAGCGGAATAATTAATCTAATGTTTGTCTGGGTGCTTAAATGGAATTTCCGATCGTCCGGCGCGTTTCATGATTATCGGATAAATCCAGACGCAATCAAGGGATGTTTTTTTATTCGACTTACATAAAGGGAAATTAAAGTAACACTCGGGCAGCTCCGCTCTCTACAATCTAAGGGGTTTTAAGAGGGATGTTTGAGACGCCCGTGCTCTTCAATGCATTTCTTGTGATTTTATTTCATTTCATTCGGTCTCTTTGCTCAAATTCTTTTGGGCTTTTTAAAAATAAAAATAAAAAATATCTCAGTCTAGCAAGCCGCGAGGTGGTTTCTGATCCTGCCGTCTTGACGGAATAAGTAGGGAGGCTTGGAAAGCTGATTTTTGATAATCCTCTTTCCTATCGCAGGTTTTTCATCTCTCCATAATAGTTTTTACATTCACACTCTACGCTTGATAGAGCCTCTGCTTAGTCTGGGGTTTGTTCTTTATCGCAGCATGGTGTCTGACCCAGGTAATTATGCTAATCTGTAATACTCCTCTCCTTCTCTTTGTCCTTCTCCTTCCTTCCTCCTTTTCTCTTTCCTCCTTTTCCTTCTCCACTGCTTCCCCTTTCGGTTTCTCCCTTTCCTTTCTTTCTTTCTTCTCTCTTTTTCTTTTCCCTCATTTCCCCTCTTCTCTCCTTCCCGCTTTCTCCTCCGTCTTCCCCCTCCTCCTTTCTCCTTCCTCTCCTTCCTCTTCCTCCTCTTCCTCTCTTTCTTCTTTTTCTCCTTTGCCTTCTTTCTTCTTCTCCTCTCTTTCGCCATGTCCTTCCTCCCCTCTTTCTCCCTCTCTTCCTCTTTCCTCTCCTTCTCTTCTTTCTTTCTCCTTCCCATTCTTCCTTCTTCTCTTTCTCCTTCCTCTCTCTCCTTCTCCACAGCCTTCCACTTCCCTTCTTCTCCCTCCTCCTCTCTTCCTCCCTCCTTCCCTTCTCTTCCTCTTTTTTACTCCTCTCTTTCTCCTTCTCATCCTTCCCTCTTCTCTCTTCCTCCTTTCTCCAACTTTTCCTTCTCCTCCTCTTCTTCCTCTTTCTCCTTCCCTTCTTCCTACTTCTCCTCTCCGTCTCCACTTCCTTCCACTTCCCTTCTTCTTCTTCTCCCTCCCTCTCCTTCTTCCCTCCTCCTCCTCTCTTCCTCCTCCTCTTTCTCTTCTTCACTCCTCTTTCTCCTTCTCCCCACTTCCTCCTCTTACTTCTTCTCTCCTTCTCTTCTTCCTCTCTTTCTCCTTCCCTTCTCCTTCTCCTCTCCCCTCCTCCTCCACATCCTTCCACTTCTCTCCTTCTCTCCTTCTCCTTCTTCTCTTCTCCTTATCTTCCTCTCTTCTTCACCTTCTTCTTCTCCTCTTCTTCTCCACAACCTTCCATTTCCCTTTTTCTCTTTCCTCCTCTCTCCCTCCCTCTCTGCTTTTTTCCTCCTCTCTTTCTTTTTTCCTCCTTCCCTTTTCTCTCTTCCTCCTTCTCCCTCTTCTCCTTCTGCTTTCCCCCTCCTCCTCCTCTTGCATCATGTGGTGTGAATGCCCCATTGCCCCCGTGCCGCCCCCCAAAATGCCTTGCTAACTTGACTTTGAGTTTGCATGCTGTGTGAAAGCTACTGGGCGTCCTTCCCGGCCCACTTTACTTTCAATAAATCCAGAGTGATGTCCAGATTGCAGGGGAAACAGCTTTATGGTTTTCGCTGAGCAAAATTAGGCACTGTAAATTAACCCGTTTTAAAACCCAACTATTAGCCTAACATTAGCCCAGGTGTATATTTCCCTGCACCTGAAGTACCCCAGATAATGGCCTTCCACTTTACTTCCACTCCCCCCCAATCAACGCGTTTGTTTTCGTGAAAAGAGAAAAATAGATTTACCTTACAGATGTGGAGTCTTTACCTGGAAGAAAGAGGAGGAAAAAAGAACACATTAGTTTGAAGATCAATTTTGAAGGTTTAAAAAAAATATATCCTGCAAAACCTGAAGGTTCTTTCAATAACTGAGCAGCGGGAGAGCAAAGCAACCTTTCCCCAAATCTCACAGAAGGCATTTGTCAACACTACAGGTAGTCCTCGACTTACGACCACAACATCAGAACACAAGAAGAGCCCTGTTGAATTGGGCCAAAGCCCATCGAGTCCAGCATTCTGTGTCACCCAGTGGCCCACCAATTGTCTATGGGGATCTTGAGCAGAAAGAGAAGGAAAGACCCTCCCTTTCCCTTGACCCCCAACAAATGGGACCCAAGAGAAGACTGCCTGCCTCAACCAACATAGAGGCGGCACATGGACATCTGTTTCAATAACCACCGATACATTTGGCATCCATGAATCTGTCTAATCCTGCCTTGAAGCTCTCCAGGCTGACAGCTGTCATAACCTCTTCTGGAAGTGAATTCCATAAACCAAGGACCCTCTGGGTGAAGAAATATTTCCCTTTACTTGTCCTCACTTTCTTACCTATGAGCTTTAGGGAGGGCCCCCTTGTCCTAGTATTGTGTGATAGAGAAAAGATTTTTTCTCCACCCACCTTTTCTATCCCATGCAGGATTTTATACACTTCGATCAAGTCACCCCTTAAACGCCGCCTTTCAAGGCTGAAGAGACCAAAGTGTTGCAACCTGGTTTCATAACGGAGGGACTCCATTTCCTTGATCATACTTCTTGCCCTTTTTTGCACCTTTCCCAGTTCCATTCTATCCTTCCTTGAGGTGCGGTGACCAGAAATGGACACAGGACTCCAAGTGTGGTCTCACCATCGATTGGTACAAAGGCAATACAACACTTGCCGACCTATTTTCGATTCCCTTCCTAATCATGCCAAGCATGGAATTTGCTTTTTTTTTTATTGCTGCTGCGCACTGGGTTGACATCTTCATTGAGCTGTCCACCAAAACCCCAAGATCCCTTTCTTAGATTGTCTCAGAAAGCTTGGTGCCCATCAGTTGGGAGGTATAATTGGGGTTCTTAGCCCCGATATGCAAAACGTATAATTGGGGTTCTTAGCCCCAATATGCATAACAGAGGCCCACAAATGCCTGCTGTTAAGTGAATTTATATTTGTTAAGTGAATTTCATCCCCTTTTACGACCTTCCTCACCAGGGTTGTTAAGTGAACCGCTTAATCACATGGTTGTTAACTGAATTAGACTTTTTCAGACTTTGCTTATCAGAAGGTCACAAAAGGAGATCAGCATGACTCTGGGGACACTGCCAATTGCCAAGCATCTAAATTTTGATCATGTGACCACAAATTCTCACAGCCAACCCCCACTCAGTAAAAGACCTTGGGATACTAATATCAAATGACCTAAGTGCTAAAGGCCACTGCAACAATATCGCCAAAAAGGCTTCTAGAGTTGTTAACCTGATCCTACGCAGCTTCTGCTCTGGCAATCTCACACTACTCACCAGAGCCTACAAAACCTATGCCAGACCCATCCTTGAATACAGTTCATCTGTCTGGAACCCATACCACATCTCGGACATCAACACCCTTGAAAATGTCCAAAGATATTTCACCAGAAGAGCCCTTCACTCCTCCACTCGAAACAGAATATCCTACAAAAATAGACTAACAATCCTGGGCCTAGAAAGCCAGAACTAAGATGCCTTAAACAAGATCTGAGTATTGCCCACAAGATCATATGCTGCAACGTCCTACCTGTCAATGACTACTTCAGCTTCAACCACAACAACAACACAAGAGCACGCAACAGATTCAAACTTAATATTAACCGCTACAAACTTGACTGTAAAAAATATGACTTTAACAATCAAGTTGTCGAAGCGTGGAACTCATTACCAGACTCAACCCCTAACCCCCAACATTTCTCCCTTAGACTATCCACGTGCCTAAGAGGTCAGTAAGGGGCATACAGAAGTGCACTAGTGTGCCTTCCGTCCCCTGTCCAATTGTCTTTCCTTTATCTCATATATCATATATATTTTCTTCCTTTCATATATCTTCTCCTCTATTTTTATATTTTTCTTTATATATATTGCCTGTCTATTCTCTTCTATATGTATTGTGTATTGGACAAAATAAATAAATCAAATAAATAAATTTTGATCACCCGATCACAGGGGATGTTGCCACGATCCCGAGTCATCAATTTTCAGTGCCGTCGTAACTTTGAACAGACCCTAAATGAACTGTTGTAAGTCAGGAACTATTTGAAATCAAAGAATCAGAATAGAGCTGGAAGGGGCACTGGAGGTCTTCTAGTCCAGCCCTTGTTATTTGTATGGCATTTTCCAGAAGCTCCGTGGAACAAATTTGGGTGCCAGCCAAGACAGACTAAACTCTTGAGGCTAAATTACAGCCAAAGCTGCCAGGCGGCTAAATCTTTAACGGCTGGACGCCATACGATGCCCATCAAGTTAAGAAAATGACCAACCTTGGTCCATCCATCAGTTTTCTGCTCAAGGTGCTACAGATTTATCACCACATTGAAGATTTTTCAGTGAGTGTGTGCTCTTTAAAAGCAGTAACTGGGAGAAGGATCTCGGAGTCTTAGTGAACAACTGATTAAACTTCAGAAGAGAAGGATTTAGGGGTAGTGATTTCTGACAGTCTCAAAATGGGTGAACAGTGCAGTCAGATGGTAGGGAAAGCAAGTAGGATGCTTGGCTGCATAGCTAGAGGTAGAACAAGCAGGAAGAGGGAGATTATGATCCCCTTATATAGAGCGCTGGTGAGACCCCATTTGGAATATTGTGTCCAGTTCTGGAGACCTCACCTACAACAAGATATTGACAAAATTGAACGGGTCCAAAGACGGGCTACAAGAATGGTGGAAGGTCTTCAGCATAAAACATATCAGGAAAGACTTCATGAACTAAATCTGTATAGTCTGGAGGACAGAAGGAAAAGGGGGGACGTGATCAAAACATTTAAATATGTTAAAGGGTTAAATAAGGTCCAGGAGGGAAGTGTTTTTAATAGGAAAGTGAACACAAGAACTAGGGGACACAATCTGAGGTTAGTTGGGGGAAAGATCAAAAGCAACATGAGAAAATATTATTTTACTGAAAGAGTAGTAGATCCTTGGAACAAACTTCCAGCAGACGTGGTAGATAAATCCACAGTAACTGAATTTAAACATGCCTGGGATAAACATATATCCTTCCTAAGATAAAATACAGAAAATAGTATAAGGGCAGACTACATGGACCATGAGGTCTTTTTCTGCCGTCAGACTTCTATGTTTCTATGAGCCAGCTGTGTGTGGTGCAGAGGTGGGTTTTAGCAGGTTCTGACCTGTTCTGGAGAACTGGGGAAATTTTGAGTAACTTGGAGAACCGGTAAATACCACCTCTGACTGGCCCAGGCTCCATCTATCCTCTGCTTCCCGAATCCCAGCTGATCGGGAAGAAATGGGGATTTTGCAGGATCCTTCCTCTGACCTGCCCATCAAGCCATGCTCACATCATGCCCAGCAACTAGGAAGCTCAAGCTACCCAAGGAGCTGCTGACCCAGTTGTACAGAGGAATCATTGAGTCTGTCATCTGCACCTCCTTAACTGTCTGGTTCGGCTGTCCAGCTGCACACTGTTGACTCTTACAATATCTCCGGGATCGCCTTCTGCCGCACGAATCCCAGCGACTGGTTAAGTCCCACAGAGTTGGCCTTCTCCGGGTCCTGTCGACTAAACAATGTCATTTGGCGGGTCCCAGGGGAAGAGCCTTCTCTATGGCGGCCCCGACCCTCTGGAACCAGCTCCCCCCTGAGATTAGAACTGCCCCCACCCTCCTTGCCTTCCGCAAACTCCTTAAAACCCACCTCTGCCATCAGGCATGGGGGAACTAAGACATCTTCCCCAGGCCTATACTGTTTATGTATGGTATGTTGTGTGCATGTTTTTAAACTATGGGTTTTTAGCTTTCTAATTGTTGAATTTGTATTATATATTGTTTTCTGTTACTGTTGTGAGCCGCCCTGAGTCTGCGGAGAGGGGCGGCATACAAATTTAATAAATAAATAAATAAATAAATAAATAAATAAATAAATAAATAAATAAATACTAGACAACACAGTATCAACAGTAGAGACCTTTAAATTTCTAGGTTCTATCATAACTCAAGACCTAAAATGGTCACCTAACATCAAAAACGTCATCAAAAAAGCACAACAAAGAATGTTCTTTCTGCGCCAATTCAGGAAGCTCAAACTGCCCAAGGAGCTGCTGATCCAGTTCTACAGGAATCATTGAGCCTGTCATCTGCACCTCTATCACTGTCTGGTTTGGTTCTGCAACCCAACAGGACCGACACAGACTTCAGAGGAGAATCAGAACTGCAGAAAAAACAATTGCTGCCAATCTGCCTTCCATTGAGGACCTGTAGACTGCACGAGTCAAAAAGAGGGCTGTGAAAATATTGACTGACCCCTCGCATCCTGGACACAAACTGTTTCAACCCCTTCCATCAAACATTGCTACAGAGCACTGCACACCAAGACAACTAGACACAAGAACAGTTTTCCCCCCCGAATGCCATCACTCTGCTAAACAAATAATTCCCTCTACTGTCAACCTATTTACTAAGGCTGCATTACTATTACTATTAGTCTTCTCATCTTTCCTATCACCCATCTCCTCTCATAAATGTCTGTATTACTCACTTGTTGCTTGTATCTATACAATTTATATTAATACTGATTGTTTCTTCATTGCTTATTTGACCCCTATGACAATCATTAAGTGTTGTACCTCCTGATTCTTGACAAATGTATATTTTATTTTTATGTACACTGAGAGCATCTGCACCAAAGACAAATTCCTTGTTTGTCCAATCACACTTGGCCAATCAAGAATTCTATTTCTTTTTCTGTTCTATTCTATATTCTATATTCTATATTCTATATTCTATATTTTATATTCTATATTCTATATTCTATTCTATATTCTATATTCTATTCTATATTTTATTCTATTCTATTGTTTCTACACTATTTACCTGTCTATGTTTTAAAGATGTTTACCTTAGCTGTGTCTATATTCTATATTCTATTCTATTTTATTCTATATTCTATATTTTATTCTATATTCTATATTCTATATTCTATTCTTTCTACACCATTTACCTTTGTATGTTTTAAAGATGTTTACCTTTGCTGTGTCTTGCTTGGATGAGGTAGATAACCGCAATCACCAACACAACCAGGAGCACACACACCACCACTCCAATGATTACCATGGTTGTTGTATCGTCTGCGGAAAGATTACACATGGGTTAGGGTGAGTTCCTTGAACGGCCCTTTGAGTCAGTCAGCATCTATTTACAAAATGCATTTGGGTGTGAAATATATACAGTATATGTGTGTATAACATATTTTTGCTGATAATGAAAAGGAAGGGAGACTAGTATAGATCTATTTCGAGCTTATTTGCTCTTGTCAGCCAGCCATACCCTTACTGGGATTTGAACCTGCAGCCTCTGCCTTGTAAGGCAGTGGCCTTAGCCTCTGTACTACAAGCTCTCCTCCTTATCAGCTTTACTAGAGAAGGGTTATATGTGATTTGTGCGCATACAAAGAGAATATACACTGCTCAAAAAAATAAAGGGAACACTTAAACAACACAATATAACTTCCAAGTAAATCAAACTTCTGTGAAATCAAACTGTCCACTTAGGAAGCAACACTGATTGACAATCAATTTCATTTTGTTGTCAGCACTTTCAACTTGTACAGAACAAAGTATTCCATGAGAATATTTCATTCATTCAGATCTAGGATGTGTTCTTTGAGTATTCCCTTTATTTATTTTTTTGAGCAGTATATTTAAAATGCATTACTGATGGCATCTACCACCTGCGAGATTGACCAAAATGTATCCATCTACATTATCTCATTGTTGCAAATGTAAATTATACACAAGGGACATTCTATCACATGTGGTAGACATATCCCGATGCAAAGAAATAGTGGAGGAAAATTAAAAATTGGATTGAGGAAATAACGGAGCAAAAAACTGAAAATATTAGAAGTTTACCATATCATACAACATATAATAATGGCAGATAATTGCACAAAGTTGGAAGAAAGACAAGAATCCCTCGAATACTATGATTGTAAAAAAAGATGCTCAATGGTCACCGGCCAGTGGTCCCTGGACCACTGGTGGTCCGTGAAAAAAATTTGGTGGTCCGCAGAAAAATTATTTGTATTTTTTATATTGCACTAAATCGGGGGTCTTCAAATGATGTCCCCTGGGCTGGATACGTGCAATGAATGTTTGTGTTGCTGCAGACAGTCTCCTCCTTTGGGGTCTTTTTGTGTAGGTCGGGGCCCCCCCACAAATTCTGACTTGGGATCTGCTTCAGCCTCCTGGTGCGGGGGTTTGGGCGAAGGATGAAGGGATGAACTGCTGGTGGTGAAGGGCCTCGTTCCAGTGGGCCTCGTTCCAGTGGGATTGCATCATGGCCTAGAACTGGCTGACCATCTCAGCCCACTGAGCCTCTGTTCTGGTTTCAGGCTAATTCAGATTATAATTGTAATAAATGATTTCCAGATGCATTATATTTGTAAAAACACAGCAGCTTCTTTTTTTATTTCCCCCTTCAGTCTCCATTAATATATCTGCTCTGATGCAGTGCCATTCATTCTTGTATCCCTCTTAAGCAGATTATCTCAGTAGTAACATCTATACATTCCACAAGTCATTCTAAAATTTATGGGCTAATCAGCGCTAGCAAGGAACCATAAAAACAGGTTATAAGTCACACGATCCTTTGCTTACTTTCTGGAGCATGGCTGGGACACATCCATCTTGGTAAGACAAGATTGAACGGAATCAGCTTTTTCTTCCGTTCACACCCGGATGTGAAGTGATTAATTAGCTAGTTCCTCACTCTCTAAGATCCTAAAATCTCTTCCCTGTAACTTCTTGTAATCGTTTCTGGTGGAGTCTGAAGTAGGGGTTGACCCATCTCCAATTGTGCCCATTGGATTCACCTGAACTCATGTGTATGTCAGGATCGTCTCCTCTCCGTCACTAACATTCCTCTCTGTAAATCAGGTAAACTTAACAATTCTAAATCACTTTCTCCTTCGGAATCCGAGCATTACCCAGGCTGAAAGGGAGTATACACAACAGCCTCCAGGCACCGGAACCTGACCTTGCATTCCTGCAGGTCTTTCCTCTGCTTGGAAAGCCTATGCTGGTAGTCCTCAGTGAGGTGCTGAGCCTACCTCTCAGCCAGATCCAATTTGAACTGAGCTGTTTTGCAAACTCTTTCTCACGGCGGCTGCTTTGCCCCAACAACTGATTCCTGTTGGGGCCCTAAGGAGCCCGGACGGGCAGGTGAGGAGTGGCTGGAGGGGAGAGTTGAGTTGATGTGAGTGACATTGAATTGGCCACACCCACCCAGCCACATGATCACCTAGCCAGACCCACCCAAGTGGTCATTAGGCAGATCATAATAGTGGTCTGCGGGATTTAAAATTATGAATTTAGTGGTCCCTGGGTTCCAAAAGTTTGGTGACCCCCAGCATAGATGGTATGACTGGCTCGATCGAAAAGAAAATTAAAATCAGTGTGTAAATCAGGATTTAAAAAAAATGTTATAATAAGGGGAAAATGTGAAAGATGTAACTTTAAATCTAAACGATTGTACGATAATGTATCTAACAGTGTATCAATTAATAGTATATAAAATGAATAGATGACGATAAAAAATGTTTGTATAAAATAATAGCCATAATTAGGAAAAACTTAGAATTGAGAAAGAAAATTCCGATGATATAAAGCTGTGTTAGGGGAATTTTATTTTATGTATGTGTATTTTATATTGTTTGTGTTTATGTCGTTTTGTTTTTAACTTGGAAATTTTCAATTAAAAACTATTTTAAAAAGAAAAACCAACTTCAAAGCCAATACAGTGGTACCTCTACTTACGAACTTAATTCGTTCCCTGACCAAGTACTTAAGTAGAAAAGTTTGTAAGAAGAAGCAATTTTTCCCATAGGAAGCAATGTAAAAACAAATAATGTGTATGATTGGGGAAACCACAGGGAGGGTGGAGGATTCCTAGAGAAGCCCCACGAAGGCTTCTCCCTGCCTTTTCCCGACCCTGTCTCCTCCCAGGAGATTCCTAGAGAGGCCCCATGGAGGCTTCTCCCCGCCTTTTCCGGCCCTGTCTCCTCCCAGGAGATTCCTAGAGAGGCCCCACGGAGGCTTCTCCCCACCTTTTCCGGCCCTGTTTCCTCCCAGGGGATTCCTAGAGAGGCCCCACGGAGGCTTCTCCCCACCTTTTCCAGTTACAGTTTCGGAGGCTCAGGTTTGTAAGTGGAAAATGGTTCTTGAGAAGAGGCAAAAAAATCCTGAACACCCGGTTCTTATCTAGAAAAGTTCGTAAGTAGAGGCATTCTTAGGTAGAGGTACCACTATACTTACTGTCTGGACCATTACCCGAATTTCTGTTGTCATCAGGTTGCATCCTGATAAACAGCGTGATGCTTTCGTTGACCAGAGGCTGGGAATCATGCTGGACCTGGCAGAGGAACATGGAGTGGTTCCTTTCTTCGGTGGCCAACATCTCTAGGCTGCTTTTGAGGGTAAAGGTCCCGTCCTGATTTGGGGTCTTCACGCCAACTTTTACCTTTCTGCCTGAGGCATCCTTGGGAAACAACTCCATTTTAGCATCATCTGGGTAAAAGCTTTCTGCATTGCAAGTGACCAACATGGAGATGTTGAGCTGGACGGGAGAAGGTGGGTTGGTCTCAAGACGCACCTTGGGGGAAACTGAACAAAGAAAGCCAAAGAGGTCAGTCAGAAGATATTTGGACTCCTGGTTCCTGCATGCATAGGATGGTAGCAAGCCAAATGAGTCTTATCTCTGATTGTAGCATTGGGAAAACTAGTAGGTTGTCTGAACACAACTCTGGTGTGAACACAACCCTAGTGTGAAAAACCCAGAACTTGGTTTGCAAGAAGGCCAAGATCAGAACTTAACATCATGAATAAAGAAAGAAAAAAGGAACCTGTTCTGACCCAGTTTCTCAAACATTAGAAACCAGCTGAAGTGAACTCATTCCAACATGGGGCTACCTTTGAAAAGTGTTTGGAAACTTCAGATCGTGCAGAATGCGGCCACGAGAGCAATCATGGGCGTCCCCAGATATACCCATGTCTCATCAACACTCCATGGCTCCGGGGAGTTGATTCCAGAGGGCCGGGCCGCCATAGAGAAGGCTCTTCCTCTGGGCCCCGCCAGACAACATTGTTTAGTCGACGGGACCCGGAGAAGGCCAACTCTGTGGGACCTTATCGGTCGCTGGGTGTTCTGTCTGGGTCACTCCAGAAGCCAATACCAACCCAAAAAGAGAATCCAGACACACTGGTAAAAGGCAAAGGCAGTTTTATAAAATTCAAGAAAAACACAGGTAACAGAAAACGTCCTTACAAACAGGAAAATGCTGTATCTTCAGATATATTCACGAAGGCCAAAAGTCCATGCAGCAATACAGAATTCTTGCTGCAAAGCCAAAGCTGTAGATAGCTGACCTATACCTCCCACGGATCTTCCAAAGCTGCTGGGCCACAAGCCAGGAACAGAGACGCCGAGAAACAAGACAGGATAAGCCACGCCAAGGTGATAACACTCCACATGGCTTCAAGGCCTTGCCTGCCTTTTAAACCCTGCTGATGAGGACCATACCCAAACCCAGCTGTTTCTAATTCAATGGTGAAAATATCTCTTTAACTGCTCCTTTTGTTGCTCTGAACGTCGCTGTCTCATGTCAATGACAGCTTGTGCGTCATCACCTAATGACTCCAAGCTACTGGCTGGGGAAAGCCCCCCCCCCCGGGGCTCTCATGCTGTTCTCCTTCATCCCATTCCTGATTTTCTTCTCCCCCGTCCGACTGTTCAGCCCCCTCCTCTGCGCTGTCATCCTCCTCCGGGCATGTAGCCAGCAGAGACACAGCTGGTCCCTGAGCAGCCTCAGGCTGAATCACAACACCGGGATTCGTGCGGCAGAAGACGGTCCCGGAGGTATTCTGGTCCGATGCCATGTAGGGTTTTATAGGTCATGACCAACACTTTGCATTGTGACCAGAAACTGATCGGCAGCCAATGCAAGCCACGGAGTGTTGGAGAGATGTGGGCGAATCTAGGTAACCCCACAATAGCTCTCGCGGCCGCATTCTGCACAATCTGAAGTTTCAGAACACTCTTCAAAGGTAGCCCCATGTAGAGAGCATTGCAGTAGGGCATGAGCGACTGTGAGCAATGACTCCCTGTCCAAATAAAAGTCTTTCTAATAGACCTGCTCCCTGTATAACCACACCCCTGTGAGGTAGATGTCCGTATATATATATAAGCAGAGTAACCCAGCAGGACTAGATAAGACATCAGAATATACTGTGGCAATTTAATGAACAAGATAAATGAATGAAGACACGTTTGTATAAAACAAAGTGAAAAAATATCTTCAGTCTTCTATATACAGGAACTTTATATCAGCTACATTCAGCTTACTTACAAGTAGATATTCAACCAATCTAGATTTCTAGTAGATACTAAACCTGTCCAGGTTTCTTCATATCACTATCTCAGTTCTACTCAATATCTCACTCACGCACAAACTGCTCTAGCCAGCCACCACCACCAGCAAACGACCACAACGACCAAACCAACAAGACCAAAAAAGGGAATGGTGAAGTTGATTTGCATCTTGTATTGCTGTGGCCCAATCACATTGCAGTTCACACCCAATAACTCAACGTGAGCCTGCGTTACATTGTACATTACCTTATATGGTAATACAGTGATACCTTGTCTTACGAACTTAATTGGTTCCAGGACGAGGTTCATAAGGTGAAAAGTTCATAAGATGAAACAATGTTTCCCACAGGAATCAATGGAAAAGTGAATAATGCGTGCATTATACTCATCCCTTTTGCCTTACGCTGCTGGGAATCCCCGCCTCCGGACTACCGTTGCCAGCTGAAGCGTCCATTTTTGCACTACTGGGATTTCCCTGAGGCTCCCCTCCCTGGGAAACCCCACCTCCGGACTTCCATGTTTTTGCAATGCTGCGACTTCGCTGAGGCTCCCCTCGCTGGGATTTAAAGCAGCGCCAGCAAAAATGAAGGGAATCCCAGTGAGGGGAGCCTCAACGAAATCGCAGCATTGCAAAAACACAGAAGTCTGGAGGTGGGGTTTCCCAGGGAGGGGAGCCTCAGGGGAATCCCAGCAGTGCAAAAAAGGGTGCTTTGCTGGCAACGGAAGTCAGGAGGTGGGATTTCCCAGTGAGGGGAACCTTCGGCTGGCAACAGAAGTCCGAAGGCGGGGCATCCCAGCGGCAGTGGCTTGGGTTCATAAGGTGAAAATAGTTCGGAAGAAGAGGCCTCCGGACTACCGTTGCCAGCTGAAGCGCCCATTTTTGCACTGCTGGGATTTCCCTGAGGCTCCCCTCCCTGGGAAACCGCACCTCTGGACTTCCATTCTTTTGCGATGCTGTGATTTCGCTGAGGCTCCCCTCGCTGGGATTCAAAGCAGCACTGGCAAAAATGAAGAGAATCCCAGCAAGGGGAGCCTCAATGAAATCGCAGCATTGCAAAAAACACAGAAATCTGGGGATGGGGTTTCCCAGGGAGAGGAGCCTCAGGGGATCCCAGCAGTGCAAAAACAGGCGCTTCGCTGGCAACGGAAGTCCGGAGGCGGGGCATCCCAGCGGCGGTGGCTTGGGTTCGTAAGGTGAAAATCGTTCGGAAGAAGAGGCAAAAGAATCTTCAACACCAGGTTCGTATCTCAAAAAGTTTGTATGAAGAGGCGTTCGTAAGACGAGGTATCACTGTACATTTCAACTTTTACCTTATATGGTCCTACAATGAAATATCACCCAGGACTGCTTAGCCTAACAGTAGCATGGGTTCAGAAAATGGGGTTGGTCTCAGTGGGCTATAACGGGACACGAATCTGGGTCTCCCTGCCATGGAGGTGCCTTCTACCAGGTCTAGATTCTGCAACCCAAAGTTCACCTACCTCTTAGGACATCCCCAAGTGCAAAGGTCTGCTGGAGAGGACCATGACCTTCCAACGATTTGTGTTGGATCTGGCAGGTCAGTTGAGACTTCACATCTCCTTGCTCCAGCGGGATTTCCACCATGCTTTCTGCTCGGTACGAGATGCTCTGCTTTTCTTCGGAATCCAGGATTTTGGCAGGAGCAGCCGGTATTTTTTTCCCATTCTTCAACCAGCTGACCGTGATCTCTCGAGGGGAGAATCCCCCTGTGGAGCAGTTGAAGGAGGCCCGAGACCCCGCCATGATTCTCCTTGTGGGGCCAAGAACCACAGGCTGGGATGGCTCGGCTGAGGGAGAAAGCAGAGAGAGACATCAGTTTACGTTCCTCGGGGACAATACGGGAGGCCACGAGATGGTTTTTGGTCAGAGAGACGCAACTTTGAACATGGGATCTAGAATAGAATGGAATAGAATAGAATAGCAGAATTGGAAATGACCTTGGGGGTCTTCTAGTCCAACCCCCTGCTTAGGCAGGAAACCCTACACTACTTCAGACAGATGGTTATCCAACCTCCTCTTTAAAACTTCCCGTGTTGAACCACCCAAAACTTCTGGAGGCAACTTCTGTTCCACAGATTAATTGTTCTAACTCTCAGGAGATTTCTCCGTAGTTCTAAGTTGCTTCTCTTCTTAGTTTCCACCCATTGCTTCTCGTTCTACCTTCAGGTGCTTTGGAGAATAGCTTGACTCCCTCTTCTTTGTGGCAACCCCTGAGATATTGGAACACTGCTATCATGTCTCCCCTGGTCCTTCCTAGCCAGGCCCAGTTCCTGGAACTGTTCTTCATATATTTTAGCCTCTAGTCCCCCAATCATCTTTGTTGCTCTTCTCTGCACTCTTTCTACTCCCACCTGTCTCATGGTTGACTGGGAACATCTCCCTCCATCCCCAGAAATCAAGTGCCAAGGGCAACTTACCAATCACGGAGACCACAGTGCCTTCCCCTGAATCCAGCTCTTTCTCTGGGACCCCTGCCCTGAACTTCACACAAAAGTAGGTCCCGTCATCTTCAGGACGGACATTTTGGATGATGATGCCGAAGTCCGCGTTGTCTCCGGGGATGACCCTCACCCCCCTGTTGGAAGCTCCTTGTTTATCGCTGTAAATCGGGGTCTGGCTTCTGTCCTTCCCTTTGTACCACCGCACGCCTCCAGGTATGTTTGCTCCACTCAAGACACACTGTAGAGTGAGGGTATCTCCTGCTTTCACTGATATATCTGCCGGAAGTTGGGTTATCTTTATGTTTTGTCCTGTAACAACTGAAAGAAAAAAGAGAAACTTTTGTAACTTGGTTTCCTTTAGAACCATGATGATGATGATGATGATGATGATGATGATGATGATAATAATAATAATAATAATAATATTAGAACAAATGCTGTCAAAGCCAGAATTGAAAAATCAACAGACGATCCAAAGTGCAGACTCTGTAAAGAAACAGATGAAACAATCGATCACATACTCAGCTGCTGCGAAAAGATCGCACAGACTGACTACAAGCATAGACATGATGCTGTGGCACAGATGATCCACTGGAACTTGTACCGGAACTACCATTTACCAGTGGCAAAGAACTGGTGGGATCATAAGCCCGAAAAAGTGGTAAAAAATGAGCATGCAAAACTACTGTGGGACTTCCGACTTCCGACTGACCGAATTCTGAAGCATAACACACCAGACATTGCGATCGTGGAGAAAAAGAAAGTATGGATCATCGACATCGCAATCCCAGGAGACAGCAGAATTGAGGAGAAGCAGCTAGAGAAATTAGTGAAATACGAAGATCTAAAAATCGAGCTGCAACGACTCTGGCATAAGCCCGTGAAAGTGGTCCCAGTGGTACTTGGCATGCTGGGCGCAGTGCCAAAGGATCTCAGCGGACATTTGAAAACCATCGGAATTGACAAAATCTCCATCTGTCAATTGCAAAAGGCCGCTTTACTGGGATCGGCAAACATAATTCGCCGCCACATCACGCAGTCCTAGGTGCTTGGGAAGCGCCCAACTGGTGATGAAATACAAAATCCAGCATAGTGATCTCATTTGCTGTGTTGTACTGACATAATAATAATAATAATAATAATAATAATAATAATAACAACAACAACAACAACAACAACAACAACAACAACAACAACAACAACTTATTAGACTTGTATGCCGCCCCTCTCCAAGGACTCGGGGCAGCTCACAACAACAATAACAATAACAGTATGGTACAACTCTAATAGTTAAAAATCAAAATTAAAATCCCACCATCATTAAAAAAACAACCAACCCTACACAATTATACCATACTCAAAGCTTATTAGCCAGAAGGGGGTGCAGTAGTCTCCCCATGCCTGGCGACATAAATGGGTCTTCAAAATCTTGTGGAAGGCGTGGAGGGTGGGGGCAGTTTGAATCTCCGGGGGGAGTTGAGTCCAGAGGGCCGGGGCCGCCACAGAGAAAGCTCTTCCCCTGGGTCCCGCCAGATGACATTGTTTAGTCGATGGGACCTGGAGAAGGCCGACTCTGTGGGACCTAATTGGCTGCTGGGATTTGTGCTGCAGAAGGTGGTCCCACAGGTATTCTGGTCCAATGCCATGTAGGGCTTTATAGGTCATTACCAACACTTTGAATTGTGACCGGAAACTAATCGGCAACCAGTGCAGGCCGCGAAGTGTTGATGAGACATGAACATAAAATCATACATCATAATGTACTCCCTGTCAGTGACTACTTCACCTTTAACAACAACAACACAAGAGCATGTGATACATACAAACTGAATGTAAATCGCTCCAAACGTGACTGCAGAAAATATGATTTCAGCAATAGAGTGGTCATAGCCCATTCGCCACTACCAACTTGTCATGGCCAACTAGCCATGGCCAACCCACATGGTCAACTAGCAACAGCCAACTCACCACTAGCA
The DNA here is from genome assembly GCF_031021105.1 of Erythrolamprus reginae. Classification (NCBI taxonomy): domain Eukaryota; kingdom Metazoa; phylum Chordata; class Lepidosauria; order Squamata; family Dipsadidae; genus Erythrolamprus; species Erythrolamprus reginae. The sequence goes on along the minus strand of NC_091952.1, from coordinate 5,437,992 downwards.
ACTTGTCATGGCCAACTAGCCATGGCCAATCCACATGGTCAACTAGCAACAGCCAACTCGCCACTACCAACTTGTCATGGCCAGCTAGCCATGGCCAACCCACATGGTCAACTAGCAACAGCCAACTCACCATGGTCAACCAGCCACAGTCAATGCAGCACTGCCAAGTCAACATGACCAACTTGCCCCGGTCAACTCACCACAGCCAAGTCACATGGTCAACTTGCAACAGCCGATTCACCCCCATCAACTTGCCATAGACAACTAGCCATGGCCAAGTCACCATGGGACAACTCACCACGGCCAACTCACCATGGCCAATTAGCAATAGCCAACTCACCACCACCAACTTGCCATGGCCAACTCACCAAGGTCAACTAACAACAGCCAATTCACCATGGGACAACTTGCTGCGGAACAAGAGTGAAAGAAATGGCGGAATAGAATAATGAAAGAATGGATGCAAAAGAGAGGGACAGAATGTGACTTGGAATGACAAAAATTAAAATGTTGGGGGAATCGGATTCACTTAATGGCGTGGCATTGGCTTAACCACTGCGGGGTTTGCTTAAACAACCACTGCAAAAAAAGTAATACAATGGTACCTCTACCTACAAACACCTCTACTTACAAACTTTTCTAGATAAGAACCGGGTGTTCAATAATTTTTTGCCTCTTCTGAAGAATCATTTTTTACTTACAAACCCGAGTCTCTGAAACTGTAACCGGAAAAGCCTCTGTGGGGCCTTTCTAGGAATCTCCTGGGAGGAATCAGGGCCGGAAAAGTGGGGAGAAGTCTCCGTGGGGCCTCTCTAGGAATCTCCTGGGAGGAAACAGGCCTCCACCCTCCCTGTGGTTTCCCCAATCGCACACATTATTTGCTTTTACATTGATTCCTACGGGAAAAATTGCTTCTTCTTACAAACTTGGTGTTGAAGATTTTTTTGCCTCTTCTCAAGAACCATTTTCCACTTACAAACCCGAGCTTCCGAAACTGTAACTGGAAAAGGCAGGGAGCAGCCTCTATGGGGCCTCTCTAGGAATCTACTGGGAGGAAACAGGGCCGGAAAAGGCAGGGAGAAGCCTCAGTGCGGCTTCTCTAGGAATTTCTTGGGGGAGGAAACAGGGCCTCCACCCTCCCTGTGGTTTCCCCAATCGCACACATTATTTGCTTTTACATTGACTCCTATGGGAAAAATTGCTTCTTCTTGCAAACTTGGTGTTCAAGATTTTTTTGCCTCTTCTCAAGAACCAGCGTACATAAGTGCACTGGTGTGCCTTTCGTCCCGTCTTTCCTTTCTCTCACTTATCATATATATTTTCTTTCTTTCATATATCCTCTCCTCTAAGTTCACTTTACCCTTATATATATTACCACATGTCTATTTTTCTTCCTATGTATTTGTGTATTGGACAAATGAATGAATAAATAAAAAAATGAATAAAATAAATAACCATTTTCCACTTACAAACCCGAGCCTCCAAAACTGTAACCGGAAAAGGCAGGGGGAAGCCTCCGTGGGGCCTCTCTAGGAATCTCCTGGGAGGAAACAGGGCCAGAAGAGGCGGGGAGAAGCCTCCGTGGGGCCTCTCTAGGAATCTCCTGGGAGGAAACACGGCCTCCACCAGTGTTCCCTCTAATTTTTTTGGGGGGTGGGCGGAAAAGTATAGTGTCTGAGCGGCAGCACAGAAATAATAAATAAATAAACAAACAAACAAACAAACAAATAAATAAATAAAAAACCCACCCTGTTTTGCCTCAGAGAATTTCAAAATAAAATACTGTACTGTCTATAACAGTGAGCTCATAATAGGGCAAATCTATCAATATCAAAATGCCACTTAAATAGTTGAGCTAGTTTCAAAGTAGATTTTGATTTTCTTTCTCTCTTCCTTACACCCATTCTTTTTCTTTCTCTTTTCCTTCTTCTCTTTTTTCTATCTGTTTCTCTCTCTTCCTCTCTCTCTCCTTCCCTCTCACTCTTTCCCTCTCGGCTTCTGGGCAGGTTTGGAAAACTCTGAGTTGATGATGATTTTTAAGTGAGCGATTGCTCACTGCTCAGCTTAGAGGGAACTATGGCCTCCACCCTCCCTGTGGTTTCCCCAATCGCACACATTATTTGCTTTTACATTGATTCCTATGGGAAAAATCGCTTCTTCTTACAAACTTTTCTACTTAAGAACCTGGTCACGGAACCAATTACGTAAGCAGAGGTACCACTGTAGTTGCAACTTTGAATCCAGTCACAGAATGCCTTGACTTACAACTGCAACAATGTACAACTGTTCATGCCAAACTCAATTACCATCAAAAAAGTAAGGACTGCCTCTAACGGCAAGGGAGGAATTGGTTTAAATCTGCCCCCGGTTAGTGTTACGGGAACGGTAAAACCATTTCCAGATTTTTGTTCTCTGTTGATAGGTAGAGTACGGAGTGCCATCAAACTGTCTGCCTTGAGCACCTTGCCAAAGTAGAAAAACTGGATCATAAAATTGATTTTATGGCACTTTAAAGAAAAATGAAAACGCCGTATTTTTACAGACGGCCGTAATTGCATCGGACCGGAAAAGACGCCGGCTGCTCAATTCAAGGGAAGATTTTCCTTCCTTGAAATAATATAATGCAATTTAAGGATGTTTCATTGCAACATTAATTTCTTGTTAGAGCCTAAATCTCTTGCAAAGTGCTAGTTTTTAAAAGCTGCTGCCAATGTTTCTGAATGTTTGCTCCCTTCTACGCATTGGGAATGGGATTGCCCTATTTTTTAAAATTTATTCTATCTATCTATCTATCTATCTATCTATCTATCTATCTATCTATCTATCTATCTACCTACCTACCTACCTACCTACCTACCTATCTATTTATTGGATTTGTATGCCACCCCTCTCCGTGGACTCGGGGCGGCTAACAACAACAATAATAATAACAATGTGACAGTGTAACAAATCTAATATTTAAAAGAAAGCATCTAAAAACCCATCATTTAAAAACCATACAACACAAGCACACCATACATTATTTATTGGATTTGTATGCCGCCCCTCTCCGTGGACTCGGGGCAGCTAACAACAGTGGTAAAAACAGCATGTGACAATCCAATACTAAAAGAGCTAAAAACCCTTGTTATAAAACCAATCATACATACAAACATACCATGCATAAATTGTAGAAGCCTAGGGGGAAAGAATATCTCAGTTCCCCCATGCCTGACGGCAAAGGTGGGTTTTAAGGAGCTTACAAAAGGCAAGGAGGGTGGGAGCTATTCTAATCTCTGGGGGGAGTTGGTTCCAGAGGGCCGGGGCCGCCACAGAGAAGGCATAAACCCACATGTGCCACCGTTCCTTGCAATGAAACACTTTCCAAGTCAAAAGGTTTTGTGTGTTTTATGTTACATTTGTTACATGCATTCTCTTTCAATTATTGGCTTAGTGCCAGTAATGGTGAGAAGGACCTTGAAGCCCTGGTGGACATTCAATTCACTATGAGCCAGCAGTGGTGTGGCAGCAGCCAAAAAAGCCAATACAATCCCAGACCTCATCCTAGACTCCGAGTCTTCGGAGAGGGGTGGCCTACAAATATAATAAAACTTAAACTTAATAGAAGGATAGAATCAAGATCATGTGAAATGTTAGTTATTGCTTAGAATGCCTTAGGAAGACCACACCTGGAATGCTTATCCAATTCTGGTCACCACGATATAAAAATAATAGAATTAGAATTAAAATCGAATCAAATCAGGAATAATAAGAATAAGAACCAGAAGAAAAGAGAGAATAGTATAGAACAGAATATTGGAATGAAAGAATAGAATAGAGTAGAATTTATTTATTTATTTAATTTATTTATTTATTTATTTTATTTATTAAATTTGTATGCCGCCCCTCTCCGCAGACTCGAGGCGGCTCACAACAGTAACAGAAAACAATATATAATACAAATTCAATAATTAGAAAGCTAAAAACCCATAATTTAAAAAACATGCACACAACATACCATACATAAACAGCATAGGCCTGGGGAAGATATTTCAGTTCCCCCATGCATGACAGCAGAGGTGGGTTTTAAGGGGTTTGCGAAAGGCAAGGAGGGTGGGGGCAGTTCTAATCTCAGGGGGGAGCTGGTTCCAGAGGGTCGGGGCTGCCACAGAGAAAGCTCTTCCCCTGGGACCCGCCAAATGACATTGCTTAGTCGACGGGACCTGAATAGAATAGAATAGAATAGAATATTGGAATGAAGAATAGAGTAGAGTAGGATAGAATAGAATCAGGAACAATGAGAAGAGAAGAGAACATGGGAATGAAGAATAAAATAGAATAGAATAGAAAATTTGAATGAAGGATAGAATAGAATATTGGAATGAAGAAGAGAAGAGAATAGAATATTGGAATGAAGAATAGAATAGAATAGAACATAACAGAACAGAATGAGAAGAATGAGGAAAGAAGGAAGGAGAATAGAAAGTATAGTGTACTGCTCAAAAAAATAAAGGGAACACTTAAACAACACAATATAACTCCAAGTAAATCAAACTTCCGTGAAATCAAACTGTCCACTTAGGAAGCAACACTGATTGACAATCAAGTTCACCTGCTGTTGTACACATTCAACTCTGTATAGAACAAAGTATTTGATGAGAATATTTCATTCATTCAGATCTAGGATGGGTTCTTTGAGTGTTCCCTTTATTTTATTTTTTTGAGCAGTGTATGTAGTATAGTATAGTATAGTAAAATATAGTATAGTATAGTACAGTACAGTGCAGTATCAGGAACAAGAAGACTAGAGGACCTCCAAGGTCCCTTTCAACTCTTTTATATCTATGGAGATTCTCTCTCACGGTTGGCCCAAAAGGTGTTTTTTTTCAAGAGGCAACTGGACTCTGGTTATTCTTTGAAGACATTTCGCTTCTCCTCTTATAAAACATCTTCAAAGAAAAACCAGAAAGTCCCATTGCCTCTTGAAAACAACATCTTCGAGTCTTATTATTCTATGTTCCAGGTTCCCTCCTCTCTCCCAGGTTTTTTTTTTAAAAACACACTATCACACAAATGGAAAGGATGCCCTGTGGCTCCCTGATGCAAAATTGTTCCGGGCATCTTATTGAATACAAAAAGCAAACCCAACCTCCATTTCTCTTTTAACGTTGAACTGTAGCAGGTAAGTGTACAATTTTGCTGTCTTAGTGCTTCGAGCCTTCTGTTTTCACACTGTGTAATAAGACATTCATATTCCATAATTAGGCTTTTTTAACAAATGCACTTTTTATGTAACAAAAAAACAGAGCCGCCTGCTTTTTTCTTTTTGGATAATGTACCCCCGTGCCGCTGAATTCCACAGCTGGTGGCAGAATTGAGAAAAAAGGGTCAAATTGCAAAGAACTCAGAACTAGGATCAAAGGGAACTGAAGATGCAACTTCTCTAATTCAAGGAATGGTAAATGAAGGTTCTTCTTTGGAAGCACAGATCCAGAAGCTAAAGTGCAAATACACTGCTCAAAAATGAATGAATGAATAAATAAATAAAGGGAACCCTTAAACAACACTTGATTGATTGATTGATTGATTGATTGATTGGATTTGTATGCCATCCCTCTCCGAGGACTCAGGGCGGCTTATTTATTTATTTATTGGATTTGTATGCCGCCCCTCTCCGCAGACTCGGGGCGGCTAACAACAATGGTAAAACAACATGTAACAATCCAATTTAATAAACCAACTAAAAACCCTTATTATAAAAAACCAAACATACACACAAACATACCATGCATAACTTGTAATGGCCTAGGGGGAAAGAATAACTTAACTCCCCCATGCCTGGCGACAAAGGTGGGTCTTAAGAAGTTTGCGAAAGGCAAGGAGGGTGGGGGCCGTTCTAAACTCTGGGGGGAGCTGATTCCAGAGGGCCGGGGCCACCACAGAGAAGGCTCTTCCCCTGGGGCCCGCCAAACGACATTGTTTGGTCGATGGGACCCGGAGAAGGCCAACTCTGTGGGACCTTATCGGTCGCTGGGATTCGTGCGGCATTCGTGAGGTCTTCTAGTCCAACCCCCTACGTAGGCAGGAAACCCTACATCACTTCAGAAAATGAATGCTCCAGGGATGGAGCATTCATAACTCAAGGTGATGTGGATATAGCAAATGTTTCCTCCTCCTATCTTTTTCCCCACAACGACAACCATGTGAGGTGGGTTGGGCTGAGACAAAGAGCGTGAAAAACTGGAATTTTTTTTTCAGAATTTGGAAATTCAGAATTCTGTAAATGGAGATGTGCTGTGGTTGGCTCTGGCCCAGCTCCTGCCCCAAGGAATGTGGAGGTGGATGCAGGGGAAACATCAACATGTCATAGGCCTGTTTTATTGCCGACAGAGTCAGGTAGTGCAGTTTCCTCGGACGAAGAAGAAGGCGGGGGTGACTTGGAAGAGGGGGGCTCGGCACACAGCCCAGGAAGCCAATCTCCATTATCTTTGGTCGATTCGGATGAGGAAGTGTTAGACCCACGCAGACGCAGAATTATGCATCGAAGAGACCAATTGCAGAAATATTACAGGAGATAAGAGAGGCCACCTGTGTTTGGGTGGGGCTCCAGTAATTAGAGCTGCTGATATAAGTAGCAGCGTGCTGGCTTGGCCGTTGTGGAAGATTATCTGATCGTTGTTTCTTCAGGACCGTGCCTTGCTGTTTCCAGACTTTGTTTGTTGATTTTTCACGACTTTGAAACCAAAGCAGAGCAAAGTGTGGGGGTCTCACTTCGTGGAAGAAGGAGGGCTGTGACGTTTCTTCACAGCTGCTAGCTAAGTACTTAAGGACTGATTAAGGGGATTGTACAGACTACCAGGTTGTTTTGAGATGAGTGCTCTTTGCAATACGAAAAGGGTGCTTTGTTTCTTTTGAATTTTTGCGATAAAGAACATTGTTTTTGAACTTTCAAGTGTGTGTGTCTGAAATTTGTACCCTTGAATTTTTGGGAGACTTATACCATAGAGCCCGGCAGAACAGAGATGAATATATTGAAATGTATTCAATGCCATTGAGAATGAATTCTAAGTACCTTTTGGGTGTATCATTTCCACCGGTCACTAAATGACCAGTCGTAAGTCAAAGACTATGGATTGTGCCATGGTGCCATAGACGTCTTCCTAGACTGGGTTTCTGAAGATGCCACTCTAGCTAGCTATCTCTATTTTCTGGCAGACGTCTTTAAGCTAGGGTAAGAAAAACCACAGACCTCAAATCTTTGTAGGCAAATTCTCTTTTTCACCCATCACAAACCTCATTGATCCTTACTGCGGTTGGGGAAAAAACAAACCCCCAAATGCTTGAATCTGCCAAGCACAGCGCTGGGGACCTTCGCTAAATAGCCACATTACAGTTTATTGTGTCGTGCAAACATCCCCACTGTTTTGGATCACACCCGACGAGCAAAAATGTAAATGGAGAATTTTAGGACACGTTAAAAGCATCATGGGTTTAACAACCCTTCAGTGGCAAGCCGGGGTGCACAAGTCAAAACACCCCCCCGCTTTCAAACACACACAAAAATAGTTTCACAGCTGTCTCTCTAATATTACAGGCCAATTCCACGGAGAAGATCCATCGTGCCTGAAAGAAGCTGTTTTTCTCTTTATTTTTTTCCTCCAGTGACTTTCTGCCAAGGAAATTGGAAATTAAGCCTCTTGGGCAGACAGCCCCAGATTAAAATGAAATAGAAATATCTGGCACTGCCACTACATGTTCACACTCGCTCCCCAAATCCCATCTACGTGGATCAATTTTGGGGCCCGCCGGCCTGTTGCAGGAGCATCTTACGGGAGCGCTCACAAAATGGCTGCCATCATGGGGTGTGGCCCTGTTTAGCGGATTATATTACATGAGATTTATTGGATTTATATGCCGCCCCTCTCCGCAGACTCACAACAATGGTAAACAATACATAGTAACAAATCTAATATTTAGCAACCTAAATTACAGTTTTAAGTTAAAAAATCCAAAAGAACCCCAATATATAAAAAACAAGCACACAATCGAATCATACACAAAAACTACATGGGGAAGGGGAGATGTTTCAATTCCCCCATGCCTGACGGCAGAGGTGGGTTTTAAGGGGTTTCCGAAAGGCAAGGAGGGTGGGGGCAATCCTAATCTCTGGAGGGAGCTGGTTCCAGAGGGTCGGAGCCACCACAGAGAAGGCTCTTCCCCTGGATCCCGCCAGACGACATTGTTTAGTCGACGGGATCCGGAGAAGGCCAACTCTGTGAGACCTAACTGGTCGCTGGGATTCGTGCAGCAGAAGGCGGTCCCGCAGATATTCTGGTCCGATGCCATGAAGGGCTTTATAGGTCATAACCAACACTTTGAATTGTGACCGGAAACTGATCGGCTACCAATGCAGACTGCGGAGTGTTGGAGTAACATGGGCATATTTAGAGAAGCCCATGATTGCTCTTGCAGCTGCATTCTGCACGATCTAAAGATGGGTGCCCTTCCAAGTAAAGCTATATTATTTTTTCTGCAAAATTTATTCAGGGGGGCTCAGAAATGGCTGCACAAATTAGAATTATCCAACGCTTATTAATGTGTGTGATGGCTTATTTTATTGCTTTGTTTTAATAATTAAGACCGTCGAGGTGGATAGTCATCAACTACAATTGAGGCCAAAGTGCCTGCTGCTAAGCGAGACAGTTGTTCCAGGAGGTTTGCCTCATTTTATGACCTTTGACAGTTGAGAATCAGCACAGTTGATAAGTTAGTAAGACAGTTGTTAAGCGAATCTCGCTTGACTTTGCTGGTCAGACGGTCACAAAAGCAGATCATACAGGGTGCATTCCAAAAGTAATGGATTTTTTTAAAAAAAAGTAATTTATTGAACAGATTTGCACAAACACTTAAAACTCTTCAAAGTACTGTCCTTGGGCCTCTACACATTTTTTCCAGCGACTCTGCCATGACCAGTACACGCCATGGAAGGTGTCTTTGGGGACCCCTCGCAAGGTCTTCGTCACATCTGATTGGATCTCTTCTATGGATGAAAAACGCACCTTGCCACAATGTGCTATGAGTCCGTGAGTTCCTGGCCAAACATCAGGTACCAATGCTGCCCCATCCCCCCTATAGTCCTGACGTCGGCCCAGCAGACTTCTTTTTTGTTCCCAGCCCTGAAAGGAACCCGATTTTCGTCCATAGAAGAGATCCAATCAGCTGTGACGAAGACCTTGTGAGAGGTCCCCGAAGACGCCTTACAGGGCACATACCGGTCATGGCAGAGTTGCTGGAAAAAATGTGTAGAGGCCCAAGGACAGTACTTTGAAGAATTTTAAGTGTTTGTGCAAATCTGTTCAATAAATTACTTTGGATGGAGGGTTGGATGGATGGATAGGTAGGTAGGTAGGTAGGTAGGTAGGTAGGTAGGTAGGTAGATAGATAGATAGATAGATAGATAGATAGATAGATAGATAGATAGTGTTCTGGTTTCTGGTAGAAGTTTAGTAATTACAAATAACTCTCATTAAATGCATCATTTCATGAATAAAGCAACTCCATTTATTTCTCTGCTCTCCTGTATTTCAACACCTTCCAGACATCACTTGGTCCGTTATCTCTCTCTCAGCCGCATTTCTCACATTCCTTTTCCTGCTTCACTTAGATAAGATTTATTTCCTAACTACATAGCTATAAAAAACATCAGCATTGACTAAATACAATACAAAATACTTTGGCTTACTTTAGCATGGCGAAAAGCCCCTCCATATTTCTTTTCAGCAACGTTGAAACTCCACCCTTCTTCTCCACTAGCCTCGACGTGCCAAATACCTCACTACAATATTTAACCCATTCCTCTCCTTAATATCTTCTTCCAGACCTTTGCTCTCTACGTTTCTGAATCCTTCTGAATTTAGGATTAACCCAGCGAGCGTCTGATTCTTCCTCGCTAGATCCTGAACTCATAGCCACATCCTGTGGCTGGCCTCCCACCTGTTCTACTACCTGTAACCCCGGGGCCCCCACTACTTCATAAACACTATCTGAATCTGAGTCCTCAATATCTTCATAATCCTCCAACTGATCAAGAGTGTGTACAACAGATAGATAGATAGATAGATAGGTAGGTAGGTAGGTAGGTAGATAGATAGAATAACTCATTTAACAACTGCAGTGATTTCCAAAAGGTGTAAAATGGGACAAAACTCACTTCTCAGATTTCTCACCGAGGCACGTAAATTCCGGGTTCATTTGTTCTTATAAGTCAAGGACTGCAGGTAATTTTTTTTTATTTTAAAGGCCAGTGATTTTAAACCTTTGAAGTCGTTTTTTTTTCACCCTTCGCACAAGAAACCGTAAAACAGTTTTTTAAAAAATCACATTTTAACACGGAGGAAGCAGACTTCAAAAGGGCCCTGAACCCGCCCAAACCTTAGCTGCGGTTTTAACATTGCAATTACCAATTTGTCAGAAAGGGGAAATGATTAAATGCACGATCGGTGGGCATTGCTATTAATTATATTAACATGCTAATTTAATCATATCGGCGGGCATTAATATTCATCCCGTTAATGCAGCGCTTAATTCAATATTGGTATTAATATGTCAACGCGATGTGGTTTTAATGCATATAATTGGGAAGGAAAAGACCCCCTTCGACCTGGTTCCCAACCCCTTGCGTAAATTACCGTGGCTTAGTATTTAAAGGAATCAGAGAAAACGTGGACCGCTTGACAAATTGTGATTAAAAAACAAACAAACCTCGACTTACAGCCACCCAACATTTAGGTCGCTAAGTGAGACGCTTGTGAAGGGAGTTTTGACCTGTTTTACGAACATTCGGGCCACCGTTGTTCAGCGAATCATTGCAGTCGGTAAGGGAATCCGACTTCCCCATTGTCAGAAATTGTAAAAGGGGACTGTTGTAAATTTATTTATTTATTTATTTATTCGACTTCTATGCCATCCGCCCTCCCACCCATCCATCCATTCCTTCCATCCATCCATCCATCCATCCATCCATCCTTTTTTCCATCCATCCATCCATCCTTCCTTCCTCCCATCCCTTCCTTCCCGTCCATCCTTCCTTACCATCCATCTATCCATCCATCCTTCCTTCCTTCCTTCCATTCCTTCCTTCCCATCCATCCATCCTTCCTTCCATTCCTTCCTTCCCATCCATCCTTCCTTCTTCCCTCCCTTCCATTCCTCCCTCCCTTCCTTCCATCCATCCATCTATCCTTCCTTCCTTTCCATTCCTTCCTTCCTTCCATTCCTTCCTTCCTTCCATTCCTTCCTTCCTTCCTTCCTTCCTTCCTTCCTTCCTTCCTTCCTTCCTTCCTTCCTTCCACTCTCTCTCATCTCTCTCTCTCAATCGATTGACTCTGTAAAGCGCATAGAGAGGGCAGTGAAGCCCTGTGAAGCGGTATTTAAGTATACGGGCCATTGCTATGCATTCAACCACTAATTTAGGCGCTCACACAATCACCTGCTGATTGGCAGGTGACAACACCCCCTTCACCTTGACTGACCTTGAAGAATTGGAGCTGTCCAATCCCTAATCAGCTGGAAAGTTTTTTTTAAAAGTATCCTAGCCCCCATCTTCCTAGTCCTCTCAGGCTTTAGTATCTTATTTTAATATTCTTAATTTTAATTCCTTTGTATTACTTTTTTGTTAAGCGTTTTATCATTTTGCAAAGCTGCCCAGTCTTGCTGCAAGGATGAGAGGGGGTAACGTAGATTTTACTTATTTATTCTTTCAATTTTTTTTATGCTATCCTTCTCCTTAGACTCACGGTGGCTTACAACATGTTAGCAATAGCCCCCCCCTTTTTAAACAGAGCCAGCCTATTGCCCCCACAATCTGGGTCCTTATTTTACCCACCTCGGAAGGATGGAAAGCTGAGTCAACCTTGAGCCTGTGATGAGATTTGAACTGCTGACCTGCAGATCTCCAAAAAGACCTTGACGCTGTTTCTGAGTGGTCTAACACATGGCAACTCCAAATCTCAACTAGCAAATGCTCTGTCCTACACATTGGGAAGAAGAATCTGAACTCCAAATACGAACTGAATAATCAAATTATCACAGATAATCCCCACTCGGTTAAAGACCTTGGTATACTAATAACAAAAGACTTAAGTGCCAAAGCCCACTGCAACAACATAGCCAAGAAGGCTTCAAGAGTTGTAAACCTAATCCTACGTAGCTTCTGCTCTGGCAATCTCACACTACTTACCAGAGCTTACAAAACTTTTGCCAGACCCATCCTCGAATACAGCTCATCTGTTTGGAACCCATATCGCATCTCAGACATTAACACCCTTGAAAATGTCCAAAGATACTTCACCAGAAGAGCTCTTCACTCCTCCACTCGAAACAGAACACCTACGAGACTAGACTTTCAATCCTGAGCCTAGAAAGTTTAGAACTAAGATGCCTTAAACAAGATCTAAGTATTGCCCACAAGATCATATGCTGCAACGTCCTGCCTGTCGGCGACTACTTCAGCTTCAACCACAACAACACAAGAGCACACAACAGATTTAAACTTAATATTAACCGCTCCAAACTTGACTGTAAAAAATATGACTTCAGTAACCGAGTTGTTGAAGCGTGGAACTCATTACCGGATTCCATAGTGTCATCCCCAAACCCCCAACACTTTACGCTTAGATTATCTACGGTTGATCTATCCAGATTCCTAAGAGGTCAGTAAGGGGCGAGTACAAGTGGACTAGAGTGCCTTCCGTCCCCTGTCCTATTGCTCTCCTATATCTCCTATACCTTTCTTCTATTCCTATATCTCTTCTTCTATTCTTTCATTGATATGTTCTATTACTACACCTTCTTTCCTATTATTTCTTAGATATATTTTACTATGAGTATCTCCTCTATAACCTTCATCATGTATTTTACTATGTGTATATAGATATATACCCACTAAAACCCTCATTGTGTATTGGACAAATAAAATAAATAAATAAATAAATAATAAATAAATAGATCTAGCAGTCAGGTTTAGTGGCCTGCAGTACTGCACTCTATCCACTGTGCCACCCTGGCTCTTTTGATCATGATGGCAAATCTATGGCACGCCTGTCACCGGTGGCACGCAGAGCCATATTCAAGGTGCACGCAAGACATTGCCCTATGTCAGCTCCAGCACTGGCCCACTGATTTTTGGCCTTGGGGAAAAGCCGTTTCACCCTTCGAAGGCAGAGTTTAAAAAACAGCACAACGGACAACCCGGAAGTTCGGAAGATGCATTTCCAGTTTGCCCGCTGTGCTGTTTTTTGCTCTCTGGGTGATTCGGGGAAGCTTCCTGAAGCCCCACAGTGTGAAAAACAGCACAACAGACAAACTGGAAGTTCGGAAGATGCATTCCCAGTTAGCCCGTTGTGCTGTTTTTCACACTGGGGCTTCAGGAAGCTTCCCTGAGCAAAAAACAGCACAGCGGGCAAACCAGAAGTCTGTTTTTCTGAACTTCCGGTTGGCTCATTGGCCCGTTTTTTTCACCGTCCCAAGCTTTGGTGATGGCGTTTGTGTGTGCACGCATGTGTTGGGGGGAAGGGAAGGGATGCGGGCACGTCCACACATACCCTTTTGGCACGTGAACCAAAGAAGGTTCGCCATCACTGGTATAGGACTTTAAAACCATTCATTTAGTGTCCATTCAAAGTTACAAGGGCATAAGAATATAAGAACTTAAGAAGAGTCCTGCTGAATTGGGCCAAAGCTCATCGAGTCCAGCATTCTGTGGCCCACAGTGGCCCACCAATTGTCCATGGGGATCTTGAGCAGAAAGAGAAGGCAAGACCCTCCCTTTCCCTTGACCCCCAGCTAATGGTACTCAAGGGAATCCTCCCTGCTTTAACCAACATAGAGGCGGCACATGGACATCCATTTCAATAACCACCATGGATACACTTGGCATCCATGAATCTGTCTAATTCTGCTTTGAAGCTATCCAGGCTGGCAGCTGTCACGACCTCTTCTGGAAGGGAATTCCATCAACCAAGGACCCTCTGGGTGAAGAAATATTTCTCTTTATTTTTCCTCACTTTCTTACCTGTGAGCTTTAGGGAGGGCCCCCTCGTCCTAGTATTGTGTGATAGAGAAAATTCTTCTCTATCCACCTTTTCTATCCTGTGCATGATTTTATACACTTCAATCAAGTCACCCCTTAAAAACTGTCTTTCAAGGCTGAAGAGACCAAGGCGTTGCAACCTGGTTCCATTTCCTTGATCATACTTGTGGCCCTTTTTTGCACCTTTTCCAGTTCCATTCTATCCTTCTTGAGGAGCGGTGACCAGAACTGTACACAATACTCCAAGTGTGGTCTCACCAAGGGCACTGAAAAAACTGACGTAGGACCGCTTTCCACACTTACAACTGTTGTAGCATCCTCACAGTCTCATGATCAAAATTTGGATGTTTGGCAACTTGGCTCATATTTATGATGGTTGTAGTCCTCAAGGAAGGAAGGAAGGAAGGAAGGAAGGAGGGAAGGAAAGAGGGAAGGAAGGAAGAAAAGAAGGAAGGAGGGAGGGAGGGAGGAAAGGAAGGAAGGAGGGAGGGAGAGAGGAAGGGAAGGAAGGAAGGAGGGAGGGAGGAAAGGGAGGAAAGGAAGGAAGAAGGGAGGGAGGGAAGGAAGGAAGGAAGGAAGGAGGGAAGGAAGAAAAGAAGGAAGGAAGGAGGGAAGGAAGAAAAGAAGGAAAAAAGGAGGGAGGGAAGGAAGGAGGGAAGGAAGAAAAGAAGGAAGGAAGGAAGGAGGGAAGGAAGGAAGGAAGGAGGGAGAGAGGGAGGGAAGGAAGGAAGGAAGGAAGGAAGGCCGATCTCTTTTACGACCTTTCGACAAGCAGTCAATGCGAAAGCCAGATTCACTTAACAACCCTGTCACTAAGTTAATACAAGTAGTCCTTGACTTCCAACAGTTCACTTAGTGACCGTTCAATGTTCCAACAGCACCGGAAAAAGGGACTTATGACCATTTTTCACCATGTTATGACATTTCTAGCCTCCCTGTGCTCACTGATCCAAATTTAGACGCTCGACAGCGGCTTCGTATTTATGACGGTCGCAGCGTCCCGAATGTCACGACACGTGATCCTCTTTTACGACCTTCCACCAGCAAAAGTCAACGAGGGGAGGCGGGATTCACTTAACAACCGGGTTACTTGCTTATCAACGGCAGTGATTCGCTTAGCAACAGAGGCCAGGAAGGTTGTAAAATAAGACCGAATTTGCTTCCCAAAGGTCT